>NC_056736.1:148390862-148690862 GCF_019279795.1 Protopterus annectens | reverse complement strand
GTATCTACTTCTCTGAAGTACAGGCTAACACAGAAGCTAACTAAATTTGCAGATGACTGCAAACTAGGAGCCATAATCAAAACTCCTAACGATGTGGACATCCTACAAAAGAGCCTCACTGAGACAGATGCCTGGTGTCAAAGCCATGGTCTCAAGCTCAATGCCAAAAAGTGCATTGTCATGCCCTTTGGTAAAAACTCTGTACCCATGAACTACCACATAAGCGGTAGTCTACTTAACACCAAAAGTGTGATAAGAGACCTTGGGACACAGGTGGACAGTAGTCTCTCCTTTGATAATCACATCACCACAGTGGTCAGGAAATCCTTCTACGTGGCACACCTCATCACAAAAGGTTTCTCATCCAGAAAAAAGAGGTCATTGTTCCCCTCTACTCATCACTCATTAGACCCATTAGAGTACAACGCTCCTTTTGGTGTGTACCTCACAAGACATCTACAACAACTGGAAAGCTGCAAAAATACCTCACAAAGAGGATTACTGGCCTCAAACAGATGCCTTACGCAGACCATCTCAAAAAACTCCAGCTTTACTCCGTCACATATTGCCTACTCAGAGGTGATCTCTGCCTAACATACAAAGCTATGTCAAACCCATAGCTGTTGGACATGCTACACTTAAAGAAATTTCAATCCCTCCGAGCTACACGCTCTAGGGACCCAAACCTTGTCACCACAATAAACAGAACATGCTGGAGGGATAGATTCCTGTCCCAGAGACTTCCCATACTCTGGAACAGACTACCTATCTATGTCAAACAGAGCTCCTCATTAGCACTCTTCAAGAAAAATCTTGATGATTGGGTGAGTAATAGGAAATTCACCCCAGGGATTACTTCTGTGGTTCTGCTTGTCAGGGGCACAGGAAAATTATTTTCTTGGGTGGTGAAAGCCAGGGTACCTTTTTGGCTAGGCTTGTATAGGCCCTAGGGCCAATAGCCTAGTACCTACCTATGAACCTATGAGACCATTGTTAAACATCTAGGCTAGGCTAATGCTAAACAACAATAAAAACTGCATGCAGTGAGTTTCTTCCAAAGTCAGAAAATCATACATGGTTAGCCAATTAATTCTAAATTATATCTAATTACTCCAGGGGGATTACTGTTCATTTTAAATCTCACAGATCTGACCCATTGTTGAATATATCACTGTGTTCTGTAACTTTTGAGCAAGTCAATAAATTATTGGATTCCTTGTCAGAAAAAAAAAAGAAAAAATGGAAAATAAATTGTTTGGAAAGGCTTCAGGAATTGTTGCTGCATTTGTTTTTCATAGATTACCTAGAAGTGACTTTTGAATGGTCTATAATGTAATGTATGACCTAGTTTGATTTGAAACTGTGTGTGTGTGTGTGTGTGTGTGTGTGTGTGTGTGTGTGTGTCTGCCTGCATATGCGCATTTGCGTGTGTGTGTGTGTGTGTGTGTGTGTGTGTGTGTGTGTGTGTGTGTGTGTGTGTGTGTGTGTATGCATGAGTGAGAGTGCATGTGCTTCTGTGCATAATTGCATGTGCACGTGTGTGAGCTAGCATCAGATCTGGACAGCAAATTCTACAAATAATTACTAGTAGTAGAAATAAAGATAGCTACATTATGCCATGCCTTCCTGCAGTGAGAACATGTGATTCATTAGTTTTCATTAAAGACTATCTTAATGCACATATGGGAATTAGGAAATATCAATATGGGGTTATGGCATTAATGGCTTTCATGCTTCTTGAAGATTAGTGGGTTGTAAGCTTGGCAGTTGAACCTATGGCCCTACAAATGAAACCAAAGTTGAGGACTTACTTTTCTTGAGGAAGGCAGCTAATATTTACAGTCTGTAATTCAGTGTATGCTGCACTTTTATACAGCATTTGGCTGCCTTTTGTTGGAATGCTTGTTATATATTAAACACTGTGCCCTGTTTTATGTCAAAACAGATGTCAATGCATGTATATTCTGTGACTTCCTACAATTTTCACTACACGTGTTTGCAAGTAGCTGGGTTTATACTGTTTGCTTCTTGGGTCCCCTGCTATTATTGTTGGTTTTTTTTTTTTTTTTTTTTTACTTTTAGTGAAAGGCATTTCTTCACAATCTACTCATGGCTTTAAATAAGCTATATTACATCATATGAAAAACAACTACTAAGTAGCCACTTAATTCATATTACTTCTTAATGTCATCTTGTTTTGCAGCAGCACAAACTTTCATTTCACCATTATATGATTAATCCCAATTCACATACCCTGGCTTGAAAAATCCATTTGATGGCTCAGAAGTCCCCATGGCTAGAGGAATAATGCCTTCTTAGGGAGCTAGGGGGACCACTTCCACATGGGTGAGTGAGGATTACCTCAATCACTAGTTTTCTTTGATGATGTACAGTTAGGTGAAGCTATTTCACTGATTTCCTTTTCATTGACCTGGGTTTCACTCACCTGCGGGGAACCCATAACTTTATTAAATGTATTTTGTAGTCCATCATAATTCATTCAATCCAATGGAGCTCAGGAAGTTGGCACTGTAACTTCCAATGGGCAGAGCCTAAGCCTTTTAACAGAATCAAATTATGTCCTCACATTTCAAACAAATATTCATATATCTGAAACCATAGGGATTATGGAAGAAGTATGAATGGCAATCTCGTCAGCACAAACTGTTTTTAATAGTGGTAGTAGTCTTTAGGGTCTAGGTCTTAGACAGTAAGCACAGTAATTATTACATCTGTAATATTGTGTAAAAAACGTAAAATATCACAGCAACCACTGAAGTTAAAGACATACTGTTAGCAACATTGTATTCATCTAGCTGAGAACAATCATATGAGGCTAAGGAGTTATGTCTGTGTTACTTGGTTATTGAGACATTTAGAAAAATGTGAAAATTATATATGTATAAATTAATATCATGAAAACAACAATTAATGTTTATTTACCTGCACCAGACAGAGGTCAAATATTAACGCAGTTCAGTTTGGTATTGTGTAAGCTTTAACCCAAAGTCTTTTAAAACCTTTTACATAGCATGGTTTGGGGATTATTGATGCAAATATGAACAAGAAATATTTGACGCCTAGAGGTGTCACTAGGAGTTAACTGCAGATGCACCTGCAGGCATTACTCAGATGTAATAAGTTAAATCAGCTTATGATACAGAAACACAAAATTTTCCTAGACATTTCCCTGCATATTCCATCATGTATGTGCCAGTGCAACACAGCTCTGACCGTGCTAAAGATTTAAAATTCTTTTTGTAGATGCAAGAATGTTTGCAGATAATGTAAAGGGCAAAAACAGTTTTTGAATCACAGTAATACAATGCCTATGGATAATATAAATTAGAAAGAGACCCCCACAGCAATTTATACCAAGTCTCATCAGTGAGGAGAGAAGGGTGATTGCAAAATATGACCTCAAGATGAAGTTATTCAATGTGACTGCAACTGTATAATGTGTTCTTGGTTAAGAAGGGAAGGTATCTGAAAAAAATGGTCTTTGGATGAGTTGACACCTGATTAAATTAACTTCTTCCTTAGTATGGATGTCAGCTTCAGAGCAAAAATCTTGGACCACAGATGATGTGACTGGCAGTGCAGCAGTACCAGTGATTTGGGGCTTGGATTTGGGATGTGATACCAGACTAGGATTGGGAGATGCAGTGGCACACATTAGTATACTCTGATAAGACACTTGAGAGCTGTCCTTCAACCGTTTCTAAACCACTTTGTCACACATGCAGGACTGCCAGTACAGAGCTGGAGCATGCATAATTTACACCGTGTGATGCACCTTCAGTACCTCAGAAAGGTCCCAGTCAGGTGCATAAGCATCTTTTCTATTAAAAATCAGTCATTTGTACAGCATCACATGTCGGTACAGTTAATATCTACATTATTTTAGCTGTACACATTTCTAGAATGTTGATATAGATAGCTGGGGTATAAGATGAACCATTGCTACGGATGACCTAGGTTGAATAAACTAGAGCTCTTCAAAGAAGGGATATTAGAAATCTCTTATATAGTATTCATTCTTGTCATACTGTTTAATTGTGAGCTGTGCATGGTCTTATTTATTTAGGGATGGCAAATATGAGGAGAGGAGCAAGCTGATAAGGATGCCCAGAGTAAGGGATGGAGTTGACTCTGTTAGTATTACTGACTATGAAACACATGGCAGGGAGTAGGGAGAAGCATGTAGAATAAGCATTACTGACTGTGCCAGAAATAGCAGGGATGAGGAGAGGAATTTGAGTTATAAGTATTGCTGACTGTGCCAGAAGTATTAAGCACGAGGGGGAAGAACTGCATATATTTGTATTACTTGTGATGCAAGAATGGCAGAAATGATGGTTAATATTACTGACTTTACTAGGGGTAGTAGGGGATGAGGGGAGGGTCTAGTGGGGTTAGTATCCTTAACTGCACTACAGGTGATAGGGATGATGGAAGGACCAGGAGTTATTAGTATTACTCTCTGCCTATGAATGGAAGGGATGATGGGATGTATACCTCACACCTGTCCCTGATTTTGCAGAATGTCAGAGATCTTGCCTCATATTTTGACATGTCACTGGTAAATCGTTCAGGATTAAAGTTAATCAATAATGCCAGACATCAAAGTTTCATACTTTTTATTGTTCTGAAACTGCATGGCGATGCTTTAGAGTTATTAAAAATGTACTTTATTTTGGCCTTTGCCCCTCTATTATTTGGGGTTATGCCTGGAATACATAAGCATAGAAACTGAAAAATATGATGGGAGTATTAGTATTACACAGTGTTCTGGGGATAGCAGGATGATGGAAGGAGACAGGAGTATTAGTACCACTGGCCATGGTATGGGTGTAATGGGAGGAGCTGGAGCTATTAGTATTAATGGATGGGGTAGGGGTGGTAGAGGTGATGAGAGGAGCTGGAGCTATTAGTATTATTGGATGTGCTAGGCATGGTAGTGGTGACTGTTGAATCTGAAGGGTTTTTTTATTACTGACTATGCTGAGGGTGGTTGAGATGAGGGGAAAAGATGAAGTTATTTTTATTTCTATCTGTACTAGTGGTGATAAGGATGAGAAAGGAGCTGAATGCATCAGTATCACTGGTGATGCCATGAATGTCAGAGATTATTTGATAAGCTACATGTACTAATACTGCTGACTTCCCTAGGGACTCGCAAAGATGCAGCAGGAAGCCGAATGTATTTTCATTACTAACTATGCTATGGGTGTTAGGGATCATGGCAATAGTTGCAGGTATTAATATTTCTGACTGTGCTAAAGATGGCAGATATAAAAAGAGGAATCAGTGGTATTCATATTATTAAGTGTGGCAGGGGGTGGCAGGATGAGGAAATGAGATGCACATGGCAGTATTTCTATGTGCTACTGATGATAATGTTCGGGAGGAGCTAGAACTATTGGTGTTACTAGCTGTGGATGGGTGACAGTAAAGAAGAGATGAACTGATAATACTTACATTACTGACTGTACTGACAAAGGAAGGGGCAAATTGTTTGGGACTGCCCTGGATGTAATCTGCTAGGTGGCATGATCAGTAATATGGAAATGGCATTGATTCATTCCTGCAGTGTAGTCTTTTAAGTAGCTGTGATTCTTAAATGTTTCACTGTCATTCACTAAAGCTTTGTCTTTGTGATAGGCAATATAACAAATGTGCCACACACATACCCACACACACACACACACACACACACACACACACACACACACACACACACACACACACACACACACACACACACACACACACACACACACACACACACACACACACACACACACACATACACACACCTATCTATCTACAGAAAAATAGATAGATGATAGATAGATAGATAGATAGATAGATAGATAGATAGATAGATAGATAGATAGATACAGCAAACAGATAGATAGATAAATAAAACAAAAAAACAAAAAAAGCTTGCTTTTTTTCCCACTTTTCTGAGATTTAAAAAAGTTCAGTTACAGATTTGCTGTTCTGAACTGTTTGTAAGTTTCTTGGAGGCCATTGTTTGCTTGGGCTAAAGGGAAGTCTCTGTGTTCATCAGTGGCAGTGATAAACATTGAGCAGCCTGCCTGCCCCTGTGGGAGTGGTTACTGCCTTGAAACTGTAGTTTTATTGGCCATTTTGGGTCAATTCCAAACTCCTTGATCTCCCTCTCTTAAAACCCGATTGCCTCGTGGTTTTGGTGTCTTTTTGGACTTGTTGGCTGTTGGTGAAGCACCCACCAAGAGGAGAAAACGCTGAGAGAAGAAAGGAGCCACTTTTGAGATTTTAAGTATTTTGCCTCAGATTATTTGTTAAGTTTTTCTGCATTGCTGCCTACTTTTGAGCATTTTCTGGCTTGTTAAACTTGATTTCTGTGTTGGTAACTGTATTTAGAACACAACCTAGAGCTGATTACTGAATTTCCTGCCTGCACTTATTTTTAAAATTGTTTTTTTCATAAAACTTGCATTTTATCTGTCTCTGGCCTAGCACTCAAGTGTGGGGTCATTTACTGCACTGTTCTAACTTGTTGATACTTGTGAACCTCTGCTTTCCTTAAAAGAAAAACAAAAAAACAAAAAAATCTTGCTTTTTCCCCACTTTTCTGAGATTTAAAAAAACTTCAGTTACAGATTTGCTGTTCTGAACTGTTTGTAAGTTTCTTGGAGGCCATTGTTTGCTTGGGCTAAAGGGAAGTCTCTGTGTTCATCAGTGGCAGTGATAAACATTGAGCAGCCTTCCTGCCCCTGTGGGAGTGGTTACTGCCTTGAAACTGTAGTTTTATTGGCCATTTTGGGTCAATTCCAAACTCCTTGATCTCCCTCTCTTAAAACCCTCTTTTGCGCAGTTTTGCGTTTTTAGATAGTGCAACATCGGGCAGCGCCGCCTAATTGGGTTTAAACTATTCCTGACTCCACAAAGTCTGCTCTTCACTTTTTCCCTTATAACTGCTCTATCTCTCAAATTAAACACCATATTCTCATTCTAAGGCCCCTCACTGGTCCAAATAAGTAATCTTACAAGTTAGAAAAACCGGCAGTTTTCTGTAGAATGTCACCAAGCACAATAGATTCCACCACAGTTAAAAACGAAATACAAAAACACAATTTATTAACGCAATTCCAAAATCAAGGCGTTTTCGTCCTATAGCTGGACTTCATCAGATAATCTCTTACGTCATTTATTAGCATCCATTATATACTTCCTTCATTTCCATTTTCCAATCAAAAAATACCAATTAATTCAAATAAACAAATCAGCTTACTTTTAAAAGCTCATTAATATTAAAATACATTTCATTTAATCATATAAATACATCCAATTTCTCTAAAAATAACTTTAATTTATATCTATTCATCACTTTAAAATCAATTCCATTCATATTGCAGGGGCTAAAATATATTTTTATATACATATTTAAATAAATATATACATTCATAAAATTCACATTCAAATAGCATAAATTTTCATCAAACAGCACCATCTATTGACCATATAATTTATTGCACTCAGGATTATATTTTAGCTGCTTTTAGTTTCAGTAGAGGTAAAATTGAAATATATTCATTCAGACCTGGGGATTTATTTGCTTGCAACGTGATCTGCCACCATAATTCTCTATATCCTATGGTGTCTTCCCATGGCCCCCCTCTGATGTTATTCTTTATATGTTCAATTACAAAAAAAATGGAATATACTGTCTTCACATGTCTTCCTGTGTCTATACAATGCATTAGTCTCTTTCATTTTTATAATGTTATAGGTATGCTCATATAGTCTTCTTTTTAAAGTTCTCTCCGTTTTACCTATGTAAAAGGACCCACATTTGACACAGGTGGCCAGATACACTAATCCTTTAGTAACACAATTGTATAGCCCATTACTCCTAATCAATTTACCTCTACTCTCTGCATATATATTCTCCTTATTTGCTATATATTTACATTGACCACATTTCCCACATTTAAATCTACCCTTTTTATAATTCAGGCTGGTACTTATATTTTTATTTTCCTTTTTCTTTTGTTCCAAGTATTCCTTTATATTATTAGCATTTTTATATACTACCCTTGGAGTATCTCTAGGTAAGTCTTCCAAATCAGTAAGAGCTATATATCTTTCCCATTCTCTATAGAAAACTGATTTAATGCTCTGATTCAAACCATTATACTCTAATACAAAGGACAATTTATATTCTTCTTGTAAACTAGCATTACTATTGTTTACCCCATAGTTGCCCTTAGTCTCTTTAATACCTAAAATGGGATCAAATTTTCCCATTCTTCCTTTTTCTATTTCCAATCTAACACTATGTACCAAACTTTTATTATATCCTCTATCTAGGAACATACCTTCTAACAAGTCACATTCTATCTTAAAATCATCCAATTTACTTGTCATTCGTGACCCCCTCACAAATTGGCCTTTTATTATATTTATTTTACTATGTTCTGGGTGTGCGCTGTTGTAATGCAAATAAGAATTGCAATAAGTTACTTTTCTATAAACTTTAGATGCAAAATTATCTTCACTTTTAATTATTTCTATATCTAAATATTGTAAAACCTTCTCAGAAACATTTTAGGTAAATTTAAGAAAATCAGTAGTTTGGTTAATTTATTTTATAAATTCTTCCAATTTTTCTTTTCCCCCTACCCAGAATATGACTATGTCATCTAGGAACCTCTTATATAGGTTCCAATAATTATGGAACTCCGATTTAAGTACATATTTTTCTTCCCAGTTAGCCAGTACAATATTTGCATATGTAGGTTCACAGGCTGCTCCCATGGCTACACCCTGCGTTTGTTGAAAAAATTCCTCATTAAATAATAGGAAATTATTTTTAAGTACCATGTCCATCAAGCCTGTGCAAATTATTTTGTCATTATGTGTCAATATATTATCCATAAATATTTCTTCTTCAAACATATTCATACCTTCTAAACAGGGAATAGATGAAAATAAATCTATTATGTCAATTGTTACAAATAATAGATTTTCAGTATACATACTATTATCTATCATCCTTAATAAATCCCAAGAATCTTTTAAAATAGCAAACTTATTTACCCATATATGTTTTGTTTTACTATCTATAAATTTGGCCAAAGGTAATGTTTTTGAACCATCCGCTGAGACAATGGGTCTCAGCAGTGGGTCCAATACATTTTTATGAACTTTAGGAATGCCATAGATAACTGGTATTTTCATTTTTTCTACCTTTAAATAGTTTAACATATTTCCATCAATAATCTTACAAGTTAGCACTAATAAACCATAAGCACTACTTACTCTTATACTCTCTATGATTACCTTGTCCCCTATTGGTCCGTTTTAATTTAGTTCCCTATATTACTCTAGCATGTCCAAAGGTCAGTCAATGGTTTCCTCTCCAGTCCAGCTGGTGAATCTGGGAATTTTGAGGCAATGTTACAACTGTCTCATGTACACGGACAACCCTCTCCTCCTCCAAACAGGTTCAAATATATGTGAGAGATGCAACCATATAGCCAAACTGGAGGCTGAGCTCTCTCATCTCAAAACTGGTGTAACCAGTCAGGAGGAGAAGGTAACCTCACACAACACAGTTCCAGTATCACATAGTCCCACCACAACAGCGAACCAAACACATAAAAACACAAAAACATACTCAGAGGCTCTAAATAAAAATCTACCTAAGCAACAGAGACCTCCAAAGCAGACATCCAAGCAAACGCTACCCCAAAACAAAACACATACAACACATAGCACACAAAGTCAGTGTGCCAAGCAGTCACAGCCCTTAAGGCTGAATAACACACCTGATACCCTTGTAATAGGTGACTCTATTGTCAGACACACTGACATCCCGCTCACCAGGCTGAATAAAGAGAAGGTCACAGTGAGCTGCCTGTCGGGCGCTAGGATCCGCCACATAACGCAAGCACTCAGGTCACTCCAAAGCAAATACAAATATGATTCAGTCATTGTACATGCTGGCGTGAATGACCTGAGACGTACCTCTCTCGACTACATGAAAAGAGACATAGAGGAGCTCTCTGATCATGTAGCCCAGGCTGGTATGACCCTGACCTTGAGCAGCATCTTACCCTCACCTAGAATGATGCCACAGTATAAAGACAAAATGATCGATTTTAACAATTGGCTAAAATTTTGGTGTCATTCAAAGGGGATCCAGTGTCTGTCAGCCTGGGATGACATGCTCAACAAGCCACGTTGTTTTGCTAGGGACGACTTGCACCTGTCACCCCTGGGCTTTCAGATATTGGCAAAGGCTCTTGCCATCCCCATAGTGCCTTTTTTAGGCAAGGCTCAAAAGTCAAACCCACCTCCATAGACAGCACAAGGAACAAGAAACTAAGGGTAATGCTGCTAAATGCCAGAAGTCTTAACCTAAAGATGCATGCACTCGAAACTCTCCTCAGTATGGAGAACATCAATATCTGTGCCGTGACAGAAACCTGGTTCAAGGCTCCAGAGAGCACCCCAGCACTATCAAGTTATACCTCATATCATGCTTTTTGGCCCCAAAACCCAGACCGAACCACAAAAGGAGGGGGAGTTTCCATATTTATCAAGGATATCCACACCTCCAGGTTAGTGGCAGTGCACGAAGTATCGGAGACCATCCATGTGCAACTGACAGTGGGAAAGACTGCTTTTCAGTTTATAGCATCCTACAGACCACCCTCTCAAAGTCAGGAATCCCACTCGGCTTTCCTGAAAACAGTGGAGAACACTAAGATCTCTCCGAACACCATTATATTGGGCGACTTCAACTACCCAAACATAGACTGGAAGCATTACTCAAGCCCCAGCACCTTAGCCCAAAGGTTCCTGGAATTTATAAACTCAAATGCTATGGAACAACTAGTCACCACTCCCACAAGAGGGGAAAACATACTAGACCTGATCATTACCAACATGGGGACTCTATGCTCCATACCAGAAGTATATCCCTCATTGGTAAGATCAGACCATAAATTAATTTCACTGGATATCCACATCCCGACCCCACCCCCAGCCCAGAAAACCACAGTGAAAAACTTCTCAAAAGCAAACTTCACACTTCTCAAAACTGAAGTGGAATCCTTCAAGGCCCCAGGGCCAGTGGAAACTACGGCCCAAACTGCAGAATCCTATATAAACGCATTCTATGGACATCTCCAGGAATGCATGGATCATGCTATCCCAAACAAAATCAAGAACCAATCATCCAAAGTCAGGTGTCCAGTCTGGTGGACCCCAGCCATAAATAAACTGTACAACAGAAGGAGGAAGCTACTACATGATAGAGCAAAATCCCTAAAAGGGAAGGCATCTCTGATCAGTACTAGCAAAAAATGACGATCCCTCATAAAATCCTCCAAGGCCAGCTTCGAGAGAAAAATTGCACAGGACACTAAAGACAATCATAAGGCTTTTTTCAGTTATGTTAGGAACCTGGGATGCAACTCCCAGACTTGTTCTGAGTTGATTCTAAATTACAAAAAATACACTGAACCCACAGACATCGCCAATATCCTGGCAGACAGGTTCAGTGCAAACTTCTCCACCCCCCAAAAGAGCAAGTATCTATCCCGGCAGAGTGCAGCCTCCCAAACATCTCTGATGCTCAGGTGAAGGCCGCCCTCTCCAAAGCAAAAAACACTGCTTCCATGGGACCAGATGGCGTCCCGGGTTGCGTCTTACATGAACTCCAAGAAGAACTAATCCCTCAAGTAAAACTGCTGTACAATCTCAGCCTCACTACAGGATATGTGCCCAAAGAATGGCATACAGCAACAGTGGTCCCACTCCACAAAGGTGGCACCTCTGCGGACCCTGGAAACTATCGCTCCATAAGCCTGACTAGCCTAGTATGCAAGGCTATGGGAGAGGATCATCATGGAACTCATAAACAAAGACATTGGGGACCTACAGACATTAGATCCTACCCAATTTGGCTTCGTCAAGGGCAGATCCTGCCTTTTGAACATGGTTGACTTCTTCAAAACAGTCACCAAGGCCATAGATGAAGGGAAGGTAGTCCACACAGCCTATCTGGACCTCGCAAAGGCATTTGACACAATACCCCACTCGGGCATCATAGATAAGCTATCCAGCCTAAATATAAACCCCTATGTCACAAGATGGGTCACAAACTGGCTCAAAGACAGAACCCACAGAGTCAGAGTTGCTGGAGCCATGTCAGACTCGAAACCGGTCACAAGTGGCGTCCCACAAGATTCTGTCCTGGGATCTCTCTTGTTCGGTATTTACTTTTCTGAGGTACAGGCCAATGTGGGAGGACTATGGCCAACCAAGTTCACAGATGACTGCAAACTGGGCGCCATAATCGACTCTCCAGCTGACACAAACATCCTTCAAAAAGGTCTCGCAGAGACGGATAACTGGTGCCAGAGCCATGGTCTAAAGCTAAATGCCAAAAAGTGTATAGTCATACCCTTTGGCAAAAACAATGTGCCCACAAATTACCACATAGGTGGTAACCCATTAAGTACAGAGAAAGTAATTAAGGATCTGGGGACCCAAGTTGATAGCAATCTCTCCTTTGACAACCACATTGCCAAAGTGGTTAGAAAGACCTTCTACATAGCACACCTCATCATGAAAGGATTCACATCTAGATCAAGAGTGGTAATCGTGCCCCTTTATTTATCCCTCATCAGGCCCATCATAAAATACAATGCCCCCTTTGCGATGTACCTTACCCGACACCTGCAGCAATTAGAAAGACCCCAAAAGTACCTCACCAGGAGGATCAAGGGACTCAAACAGATGCCATATGCTGCTTGGTTAAAAAAACTCCAGCTCTACTCAGTTGCATACCGCCTACTTCGAGGCGATTTATGCCTGACATATAAAGCTATGTCCAACCCAGAATTAATGGACATGCTCCACCTCAGTAAATCTAAATCCCTTAAAGCCACGCGCTCGAGGGACTTGAACCTCAGCACAGAAATAAATAGAACATGCTGGAGGGAGAGATTCATAACCCAGAGGCTCCCTTCGCTCTGGAATAGAATTCCAATTCATGTTAGGCAGAGCATCTCACTGACTCTCTTCAAGAAGAATCTTGATGAGTGGATGGGGGATCGTAGGTTTGTCCCGGGGATTACTTCCGTGTCACTATTAGACAGAGGCACAGTAAACTAAACTTTAAAAAGGGCACAGTATACTCAAATCAAGGGGTGGCGTAAGCCAAACACAGTCGGGCTAGGCTTATAAATGCCCCAGGGCAGATAGCCTAGTATGAACCTATGAACCTATACATAGATAGATAGATAGATAGACTTATATACAAACTACTGTATAGAAAGCTCACAGAAACAAGCCAGTAAGAAACACTGATCTCAAAATAAAGCCTTATGTCCACAAACACCATGGTACTGCAAAACATCCCAAATAACATCCAATGCAAAGGGCAAAAAGGTTACACAGACAAACTGCAGTAGAGGCCCATGAGATATATGCAAACAACCCCTGAGGGCTTACAGTGTCTCAGCCACATGACTTTCAGGTAGGTGCCCATTACTCTATTTTAAGGTTTCATGGGGACATTCAAGCCAATAAAACTAAACCCTATTAGCTTTAGGCATGCATATTTTGGCCCTTTTAGTGACCACAACAGCACAGCATGAATGGACTGCCTGGATATAATTCAAAAACACAGAGCTCAAAACCAGGCCTGCAGGAGGTTTCTGGTAGATAGATAGACAGATATAAAGGTAGATAGATAGAGAGATAGATAGACAGATAGATAGATAGAAAGGTAGACAGACATGCATATGTATAAGAAAGATAGATGTTGGCTACAACAACTTCATACATTTTAATTTTTTTTCCTAGAATTCACTACTTCTCAGTATGTTGGAATGGGGAAATCAAATGGGTCCATTGCCCCGGGCACCAATTTTCCTAGCTACAGTTCTTGTGTTATGTATGATAGGAATGCTAGTGGGAGCCAAATAATTTAATATTACTGACTGTTAGTAATGGCAAGGAAGATGGGTCGGTGTATACCTACTTCCCTGACATTTGTGTCTAGATTGAAATACTTTGAGAGTCATTTTTTATTACTCTGGATCTTAGACTGTGATGGGGAGCTATACCTGCTGTCTTTATTTTAGCAGGACACTACTTTGGGGAAAGGCATATTATCTTTGCACTGTACTTTGAGCTGGAATGAGACAGAGAGATGGTGTGTCTATTCTCTAAGCTTTGTGCTAAAGACAGCAGTGCTGTGTCAATGAGAGTTACCTTAGCAAAATTTCCACAAAAGGTACTGCTGTAAGAAAAAGGGAAATGGATTCATGGCTGTGCATTTAGGGAGGGTGGCCATGGTGGGGCAGCAGTTAGCATTGCTGCCTCACAGCAAGAGGTTCTCCAGTTTGATTCTCGGCTGGAGTGCCTTCTGTGAAGAGTTTGCATGTCGTCCCTGTGGTTGCGTGGGTTTCCTTCGGGTGCTCTGGTTTCCTCCCACATCCCAAAGACATGCAGTAGGTGTATTGGACACACTAAATTGGCCCTAGGTGTGAGTGTGTGTGTGTGTGTGTGTGTGTGTGTGTGTGTGTGTGTGTGTGTGTGTGTGTGTGTGTGTGTGTGTGTGTGTGTGTGACTTCTGCGGAAGGTTGGGCGCTGGGCTGGTAAATCAACACCGTAAAACTCCACTGCCAATCATGACCGGACAGATGATCTGCTGTGGCAACCCCTGACTGGGAAAAGCTGAAAGAAGAAGAAGAAGACTGTGCATTTAGGGATGTGTTTGGGTAGTGCAGCAAGAGGAATTAAAAATAGACACCATATTTTACTTTAGATAGGGATATGGATTTGAATATTAGCAGAGACACGATGAATTACCTCTCAACCTCTTAGCACAAAAGATCTCAACAAAGCCAAAATGATGGAGGTGCAAAGGCCCAAAATATGGAAAAATTTTGAATATTGCTCTTATAAACTCAGAAAGTTGGTAGAACAACAGAATTTGTGTTAGCATGTATTCTCTGAAGGTTATAAAGTCTAAAACTCAAATGTATGTCATTATTTAATCTCTTCAATCTTCAGTGATTTGCCAGAAAATCCTCAAGTTTATGAGAAATAGACCAAATACATGGGGTGAAAATCTGGACATTATGTGAAATTCTGGACATTTGATAGGTATAAGTGGATATGATGAATTCTACTTGAATAATGTTGGGTGCTTTTCCTCACTCACACACACACATGTATACAAATAAAAATGTCCGCATGTATATTTCTAAGATGTAGATAGATACATCTATATCTATCTATAGAGACAGAGAGATTGATAGATAGACAGCTAGCTAGCTTGCTAGATGGACAGATACACATATATACATTTGCACTTACTGGCATGTAATTTGCTACCTGGCCAGTTTTGTCTGTGCATTGCATCTTCAGCCTTTGACAATCGTATTACTCATCACACACATACATACATGGTATCTGATTTTGTGTTCTTAAGGACTCTGTCTTTCATCAAGTGATAAACATTACACTAAATGTAAACTGCCAGTCATATTTCTTTTATATTTCACACCCATTAAAATATGCATATTTCCTGAAAGCTGGAGTCTATTTCTAATCAAAGAAATTAAATGTTTTATTATTTTCTCTTGCATTTTGTCTGGCTTCATATAATAGGTTGTATTCATATCCTCATCTGTAAAATGTGATATGAGCCTAAGACATTTGTAGTGATCTGTGATGTTTTCTGCTCAAAATCATTCAATTAATTCATTTATGTTTACCAAGTGTGCTGGTGATCAAATGGTTCATATCTCATTTGGGGTACTGCTGATGATATTTTGTGACAAAATACTTGTTTTCAAGTACATTTAAAACTTCTCTAGTTTCACCTTGTTCACCAGATATTTTATTAATGTGATTAAATTGTTAAAGCTTTAATTTAGTTTTACTAAACAACAAACATATATTAGCTTTTATGTTACTTCACCTTGTATTTTTCACAAGAGGCATACTTTTTTATCTGTTTGCTAACTACCCAAGTTCTTGCTAACTAAATGAGAAAACTTTATAGAGAAAACAAAAAGAAAATGCGTGTCAAATCATTTTACGTTACACTGATTCGAATATTCCACTCACCAATGAGTTTTCAATTGTATAGGCCATTGCCTACTTTGCTCATTTTGAATGCAGCAGGAACTCATCTGTGAGGCACGCCATCCTATCAAATGTGCCATAGCTCTCTACAGAAGATGTTGCACATCCCAAGCCTCAGGAAGTAATTGGTTTTCAGTACAACAGCGATATGATGACCATAAAATTTAATTCAGTTTCGTTTTGTGCATTTGCGGTAAGTGGCCATACATTCTGCTCCTGATGACTTTTCATGCTTTGGCTGGTCACTGACTGAAAAGAAAAATGTAAGTGAATGATTTTATCTTGAAGAAGCCATATAGAAAAGACATCATTATCAGCTAGATGCTAATCAAATGTAACCAAAGCAAAAAGAAGTTATGCAAGCTCAGCGGCATGTGACATGAAATTCAGATACTCCTAATGAATTTGTCAAGAGTGAGCAGAAGCTGTTATTACACTGAATATAAATGACACTGCGTGGGATAAATTGTTCTTCATTTTGTTACGTTATGTGCTAAATATTCTTGCAAAATATAATATCTATCCACTTATGTCTGACCTTGGAAGCACATCAGGTACCATACTGAATTTCACCATAATAAATAGCATTTCAAATAGCATTACAAAAATTAAATATGTTAGATGTGCATTGATACATGCAATCATGGCCTTTTACAAGATGATTGACCTGTGTCATAATCAATAATAATTAGGGTTGTGCAAACTGCAAGACCCCCCTCCCCCCTTATTCATGACCCTATTGGTTGGAGTCGCACCCTTTTTATTTTAAATCCCATAGGTTTCCTTGTTTGATAGTGCTGGTGGAATGAACCTGAGGATCAAACAACAAAATAGTAAAATGTCACATTTAGACTAGGTTTCTTAGAAAAAAAAAAACATTTCAATTGATATAGGGCTAGCTATTTGCTAGCAAAGCCCTTTAGTTCAGATCAGCAAGGAGTGAAGCTCCACATATAAATGTGCTAGTCAGGAATGGGGCCTAGGTGAGTAAGGTCCGTAAGCAGCTCAGTGTTCTGCATTGTTATGAAACCTATTTAGTAACAAAGTCAAGCCCATTACTGTGCATGTTGTCCTCAAGATCAGTGCAGAAAATGTAGAAGTGTAAGTGCTATTTTGTGGTGTAGTCCTATGCAATTCAGTGAGAGGGAATCTGACCAGCAGTTTTGCCCCCCCAAAGATCGCCCATGCAAGATGTGTGTATGACAGCACATGCAAGGGAATGCCTGTTTCTCCGTGTGTGTGTGTGTGTGTGTGTGTGTGTGTGTGTGTGTGTGTGTGTGTGTGTGTGTGTGTGTGTGTGTGTGTGTGACTCTCTCTAGTAATCTTTATGGGTATGTGTATCTATACAGGCGTGTGTGTGTGTGTGTGTGTGTGTGTGTGTGTGTGTGTGTGTGTGTGTGTGTGTGTGTGTGTTTGTGACTCTCTCGAGTAATCTTTATGGATATGTGTGTGTGTGTTGTGTGTGTGTGTGTGTGTGTGTGTGTGTGTGTGTGTTTGTGTGTGTGCCTGTCTATATGACTATGTGTGTTGGGGGAGCTCAATCTGGAAATATCAAAAATCTGGACAAAGGCTCATGAAAAGTAGGTACAACTGGCTAAAAATTTGTATGCTGATAAACATAAAATCTGCATGCATATTTATGTAACCCCACACACTCCAATGTAACTGTGGGACACTGACATTCAAACGCAAACATTAACATTTGAACTTGTATCAAACTTTGAACTTGTATAAAACTAAAATACAATTTTCTTTTATAAAAATACAATTAACTGCTTCTACACTAATATTAAATAACAACACAGCAAGCTATAACCAAATGATACTGTTTTATTCATATTAATATTTCAGCTTGTATAAAACTTTGAATTGTATAAAACTAAAATGCAGTTTTAGTTTTATAGTATTAGTAGACCAAAAATGTACCATATCATTCCCCTGCATAAAGGTGGGAACTCAACAGAACTGCCTAACTACCGATCCATAGCCCTTCTCTCTCCCTAGCTAAAATCATGGAAAAATGTGTCCAAAAATAACTTCTTAAACACCTAATAAATAACAACCTACTAGCTGACTGTCAACATGGCTTCTGACCTTTCCACAGCACCACTTTAGCCCTCCTTTCCTTCACTGACCACATCAACAAAAATTGAAACAATAGTTTACTCACCTCTGCTTTCTTTATAGACCTGTCCAAAGTCTTCGATATAGTTAATCACCATATTCTGATAAATATACTTAAAACTTTCGCACTTGGCTCTAGTGCTTTAAAGTGATTTGAGTCATATCTGCACAACAAACAACAGGCTGTGCTCTGGCAAAATAACTTATCCAACCTCCTTCCCATTACCCTTGGAGTACCCCAAGGCTCCGTACTTGGCCCCCTTCTGTTTTCTATTTTTATTAATGATCTTCCTACCAGTATTCCCTCTGCAACTTGTAAACAATACGCTGATGATTCTACTTTGATTTGCTCTGCCTCATCCCCCTCTGAACTGCATTCCAACACTAAACAGTCTTCCAAAACTTTTGAAACTTGGTTCCTAAAATGTTGCTTAATCTTAAACCCCCAAAAAAACAAACTGTTACTTTTCTCCCCCCACTCATAAATCCTCTCCACTCAACTTCTCTCTCCTGTCTAATAATGGTACCATCACATCACCTGACACTTCCACCAGGCTCCTCAGTGTAGAGATAGGCAACAACCTATGCTTTGACTCTCACATTAACAACACTATAAAATTAGTTAACAGAAAACTAGGCTCCATGTATAGAATTAAACCATTTCTTACACCTCTTGCTAAAACTACCATTGCCTATTCACATCTGATCTCTACCCTACTTTATGCCTCCCCTATTTACACTTATCTCTCCAAAACTAACCTCTCCAAACTGGCAGCCACCTACAACAGTACTGCCAGATTTGCCTCGAGCTCTACTTTTAGAATTCACCACTGCTTAAACCTAAAGCAATTAGGATGGCTTGAGCTTCAAAATCTGATCTTATTTCATCAGCTCTCCTTAGCCCATAAAACCCTCTATAAACCTAACAACACACCCTATTCTCAAGACACTTATTACACCTTATTGCAACCTCAAAAGCCTACATTCTTCTAACAAACTTCTTATATCAACTTGTAAATCCAATAACTTGGCAGGCACCTCCTTGTTTTCTAACACAGTAGGAAAAGCTTGGAACTCTCTTCCTGACAACCTCACTGCAATCTTGTCTCTTCCCTGCTTTAAATCCCATCTCAAAACCCATTTCAAAACTCACTGGCTTTGCCCCTGTACTAACCCTGACTAGCTTGCCTAATGCCACTAGTATGTTCACATTCTCCTGCTTACAAATTAGTAGAAAAACTTACTTTTCTGCTATCTTTCTTAATTTTGAACTCCCTCATCCTGTAATTTAATTTCCTGTTGTTGCTTCTGTAATATATGTCACTGCTAATTTGTGTTACTTCAGTAATATATGTCAGTTCTATTTTATATATTTTTTTCTGAGTGAATTTTTGTAACATTGCTATTAATATTTATGTATTTTTTTCTCTTGGATCTTTTCTCCCCGGGCCTCTGCTGAAAATGGACATATATCCAGTTGGACCAGCCCAGTCAACAAATGTAAAATAAAAATAAATAAAATAAAATAAAAATAAAAGAAAATTTTGTTTTATAAAAATTAACTGCTAAACTCATATTAGATAACACAAAAAAGAACCAGAATAAAACTGTTTTATTTATATTAAGATTTGTGAGCTACTTTCTATTGTCTATGGTTTGATTTCCTCAGCACCTATTTGCATAGTGAGCAACTCTAAACAAGTTAATTAACCAGACAGTGCTTCCAGGCCAAGACCAAAAATGTACCATGTGGATTAGTGCTCTACCTGCTAAAAATACACAAATAAACAAATAAACAAATGAATGAATGAATGAATGAATGAATGACTGAATGAATGAATGAATGAATGAATGAATGAATGAATGAATGAATGATTGAATGAATGAATGAATGAATGAATACATCTGGTAGCTTTACATTACTCTAAGATTCCTTGAGCTGCTGCAATGTAGAGATAGTGAGATGTTAATAAATATAAGAAGGTACAAGAATAATAGTGTCTCATGCTGGTCTGAATAGAATTTGGTAAAATATTTGATATCCTGGCCATTATTAACTCTGCACAGACCAGAAATAGTTTCATGCAAGAAAGAAAGCACAATATTTCATAGAAAATATACTGGACAGGGTAGCTCGATTGCCCACCCATGATGAAAAAAGGGTGACAGAAAGGGTAGCAAAAATTTGTTCATGTGGACGAGTGTCTTGGACAAACTACAATCTAGGCAAAAGTTGCCTCATAGAGTACAAATGACCCCACCATACATAACCTTATAATATCATCATTTCTCTCTCTCCCTCTCTCTCTCCTTCTTTCTCTCAAAAATAAATATAAAAATAAAAATAAATTTATCTAAGGGTTCCCCAGTTAGCTTCAAGATCATGCCAGAGAGAGGCATGTCTGTTGCAGGCCACTAGCTAGGTAATCTGATACAGACAAGTGACAAGTATTACCAAACTAGAATTTTAGGAAAATGAATAAAGTATGCAGGAATGTGTTGGCTACAACCTGCATATTGCTTCATCTCTCTGCAGTGTGCACCCAGCATCATACAATTCAATGAAACGTATACACAAGCCCAAAAACAGCAACCCTGTCAGGCAGATCAAATGACAGCTTGCTATCTTTATATATAAAACCTGATGTAGCTAAGACGTGTCTCCATTTTTTGTCTAATTTGTGACCTTAAGCCAAATTCCTACTATTTTTCGGGCTGAACCCTTGAGGGGGGGGGGGTACTGCAAACACCAAAATGAGACCACAATGCCAAATTAAACTTGAAAATAAATAAATAAAGGCTCACTGCACTTCTGAAAGATGAAAGTCACTGCTTCTTTTAATACAGTGGGAATATTTCCAACTTGCAGTATTATAAATGTTGAATTTGTTACCAGTAAAAAACTGAAAAACTACTGAAGGGCGACCATCGATCAACAATATGTTTACTGCAGGCTAGCACTGAAATTGCTGGTTTACACAGCTCAGTTACAGTATGGTAATGATTTCCTCTACATACTACAAGCTGAAGACAGTCCATTCATAAAGAACTGCTGCTAGGTATAGCTACAGCAATGCCTTTTTTTTCGAAATACGTTAACAATATAACTTAGATACTTACATCCATCAGGGAAATTGTGTCCAGCAATTTAAAGTGCATATACCACACAATACAGTTACAGTTTACAAAGCAAACAGATAAATTCAGAAGCTGAGTTTCCAAACCATATTGTTGACCTCTGCATTTTATTAATTTCACAATCAAATAAAAATTGCCACCTCGGCATGCAGTACCCCTAACAACAACAGGCTTGCCCAAGTAAACTTGAAGGTCATTGCATTGCATATTTACATGCAGTCTTAATAAGAAGCTGAAGTTGAACAATACTACTTTGAGATTTCTTTCAGATTTTGCACTCTGGATGATGTCTCAAATCTCATCTGCCCAACGCCCGATAAGGTCCTCTCTATCTCTCTCTCTGAAACCAATCCCCCAATTAAGCATATGCCTGTTTTTTTTTTTTTTTAATTCTTTTTGGCTTCTCGAGATGAGGGGTCAAGCCACCGAAGTAAGTAAATTTTCTCATCCTGCAGTGGACTTCTGCAGAAGAACTTAAATTGTGCACAGAGCAGGCAAGCTCCTCTCAATGCTGCTGCTATTAATTCCACCTGCCACCAACCAAAATAATAGTAGTACTGTCCAAGTCTCAAATGGAGCCTGACCAAGTCTGACAGACAGTCTACCTCACAAAGCTTATGTCATCACACACATCGCCCCTGCAAATTGATGATGTTGCAGAATATGCTGGCAATGCATGATGACATTAGCCATAATTTAAAACACCTGCAATTAAAAATTAAAAAAAAAAAATTGAGAATTGAAGGAGCCACTCAGAAATTCATGGCACCCCATTATTTTGCCCGCAAAACTGGTAAATACTGAGGAATTTGTTATGGTTGAGAGGTATGTATGCACATGTTGGTAGTGCTCTCACATGAAGAATGCAGACTGCTTCGGTTGAGCAAATCATAATCTTGCAAAGTTTCCATTTAATGAAAAAAAGTTCTACTGATAATCACCAGGACAGAGCTCCAGACAGCATTTAACACTTTAGCACTTTCATTCTTTAATAAGCAGCAAAGGACTTCTTCAGAAAATGAAAAACATGCAAAAACAGCAGTTTAAAAAGTGTGCTAAAATACATGTGACTTTACAAAGCCAATAGTAATCAAAATGCGAGTGTTTCCTTAAAAATGCAACATAAAAAGCACATCATTAAAACATATATATATATATATATATATATATATATATATATATATATATATATATATATATGGTTCTGGGTCATAACATCATAACACTACACCGACGTGAAAACACCGACACAGAAATGATCGACACTACAAATCACGGACATTTAACAACGTAAGGGTTTTAAATTTCGCTAATCATGCCGATGTTCTTAGTTGTCGATGTTATGACCCAGAACCATATATATATGTGTGTGTGTGTGTGTGTGTGTGTGTGTGTGTGTGTGTGTGTGTGTGTGTGTGTGTGTGTGTGTAGGCCTAATATGTAAAACAAATTCAATAAAACTTTTCGGCTAGTAAAAAATATTTTATGTTAATAGTCTCATTAAGTCCAAGATCATGGTTGGCTCTCAACCTAATCTGCCATGAAAATCCAGAGCATTCTGAAAGAACATTAAAATCCCCAGAAAAGTCTTCAAAGCTAACTGAATCAAGTACAAAGAAAGAACATTTTCTAAAGTCTGGGCAAATTAAAGAGTGTTTTGCTATAGTATTGTTTGTTTCTCTGTTTCTAATTGCTAACATATGTTCATTAATTCTCAGAGACAGTGCTCTACCACGCTTATTACTGTCTAGAACATCAACATTGTCCATTTTGTTTTGTAATATTATAGCCAATTTTTAAACAAAGGACTCAGACCTAATGTGAAATAAAAATACAGACCTGAGCCAGAGTACAGATAAAGATGTTATCTGCACTTACAGTTTGCTTCAGCAGATCTTTCATCTTTACTTTTTTCAGACATTTATTTTCATTTTAACCACAGCACTACCCACTCCGGATTATGTCTTGCGTTTTCTTATCACTGCTGTCTGGCAATTGTTGCAGAGGGTTAAGCCTGTGAGCTGTAGTTTGTGTGGTACAGCGTTTGATTCTCTCAGCTCTTGTTTGCCTACTATGTGACTTTCCACAAGTTGCCTAAACAAACAGTGCAGGGGGGCAACTGGAAATTTGGACTAGGGTCCTCAATTGTCTGCCTGACTACATGCCTGGTAACTGTCTCAGAACTCGTGTAAGCATTTTCAAGTACAGTAACAGTACTCATTGTATTCATATCTAAACTAGTGGAATACTCAAACTCTAGCCGCTTAAAAACTAAAGCACATGTACAAGAATATCAAGCACCATGATTTTCATCAAAACATATCCCTGAATGGCGATTTTTGTACAAGGAAGAGATTTTATTTGAATGTAATTTGACAAAGACTTATATAAAATCATTTTAAAAACATATATAAATAACTTAAATGAAACAATATCATATCCACTCAGTCAGAAATAAAAGCAATTCTGAATAGTTTGACTGATATCTGAAATTTAATAAAAGCAGGCATTATGAAACAAAGATGAATACTTTTCTGGATTAATACAAACTGCACATTCTGTTCAGGTTTCAAAAATGGAATTCAGCAAAGTACTTTAAGTTTAATTTTTAAGTTGGGAGGGGGTGATGGCTTTATATTGTTCAACCCCCTGCATAGCATATCAGCTCTGCTATCACTGTTCCTTCAGGAAAGGTGAATGCCTAGTTTTGAAAAGCATTCATCTTCATACTCATTACACCTTGAGGAAAGGTGAATGTCCTGGATTTGAAAAGAGTTCATTTTCACACTCAATGACATTCGGAGTAACACTATTTACAACCTCTAAACACTGCTATTCACACAGTAATATGTCAAACACTTAAGAACAAAGCTTAATACCTTACACCCATATTTGTTTATTTTATTTTATTTTTTATTTTGACATTTGTTAACCGGGTATATCTGATTGGGCAGTTTCCCTTTTCCGAGGAGGCCCGGGGAGAAAACCTCCATCCATATAGAAAAACTTTAAATACAGAACAAACTCTAAATACAGAAATAACTCTAAATACATAAAAATTCTTTGTACAGAATAAATCCTAAAACTGAAATAAAAGAAATACAGAGTAAAATACTACCAAACTAATTCTTGTAGAAGATGGTACATAGGAGGAATAAGCAGGGCAGTAAAACAATAGGTTAAATACTTTCTTATGATACTATGGAAGGTGTAAACATAAGTCGGCTTGTAGATCAGAAGAGCCTGGGGAATTTTATAGTGTCATACTAGTATGCTGCTTGTATTAGAGGAAGGCAAGAAAGTGATAGGCAAATGAAGTTAAGAAGGAGTGGGGACAGAGTAAAGTGGGGTATTAGGAAGTTAGAGATGAGGTGTAAGGGGGAAATAAGGTGAGGCAAGAGGGAATCAGTGAGGAGTGAGGAGTGAGGAAGAGGGGATGAGAGGGTTAGGCTGGGTTTTGGTAGGAGCAGAGCCATGAGTTCATGAGTGTCTCTTTTAAAGCCTTTTTGAAGTTGAGGGTATTTGATATAGTTCTGATGGTTAGCGGAAGGTTTTTCCAGGCTAAGGCTACAGAGTAGCTGTATAGGTTTTGGCCTATTGTTCTTTTGGGCTTATAGATTTCCAGTAGAACTGGTCAGAACTCCGGAGAAAGTGATTAGGAGTATAGAAGGGGATGAGGGAATGGCATGGCAGAGCAGGCGATGGGTTTGTTAATAATGGAGTAAGTAAGGTTCAATTGAGCTAGGAGAAGCTGGTGAGGGAGCTCAAGTCAATGTAGGATTTAAAAGAATGACAGTGGTGTGAATTGTAGGGTTGATTTGAGGGTGAACCTAGTGATATTTTTATATGAGAGTTCAAGTTTATATTTTAGGGAGGATTCTAGGTGGTTAAGACAGGAGAGGCATAGAGCAGAGTTGGAAGAAGAGGGTACCTATTACATGAGCGAACACTAGAAATAGCGAACGCTCATTTGTTGAACCCAAATGCATGAAACCACAGAATATCGAAGGAATGAATCAGTGAATTTTTTCCAGGGAAAAAAAATTTGCTGGCCCATTCTCTGGACTTTGCTGTTTTCTTCACTGTGGTGTTATCTCAGAGTTGGTATATTTAAGGTGGGGGTGGGGAGCACAGCCCTCCACATTGGGGAGGTATGGGGGGCTTTGCCCCTCACTCTATGTTGCCTGTACATTTTTTTTGGATCAGCGAATTTTTTCCCTGGGAAAAAAAATTCACTGATCCGTTCATTCGAAATGTTGTGGTTTTGTGCATTTGGGTTTGATAATAGATCATTTGCTATTTCTAGTATTTCGTCATATAATATGAACCCAGAAGAAGATAGGCATAGGCAACAGAGAGTCAAGAGTCTGTGAAGAGGAATTTTTTTTTTTCTATAGAGCAAGTCAAGTTGTTGGTGATTTTTTTCTATACAATTTTGAACATGTAGATCGAATTTTAGTTGATCATCAATGATAACGCCCAGAAACTTGGTGTGTATTTCTACATGTATGATGGTGTTGTTGAGGATGTGATAGTGAAGAAAGATTTAAGATGAGAATGAGAATTTGGGAGAAATAGGAGAAGGTTTTTTTTTGAGTTGAGTGCAAGTTGATTATCTGTTAGCCACCTTTCGGCAGAGTCGAAGGAGTTTTGGGTGATAGTGTGAACGTGTGAAAGATTATCAGATGTGTAGATGATAGTGGAGTAATGAACATATTGTATAAGAGAGGACTGAGAGCAGGAAGTGTGGAGACAGTAAAGATGTTGAATAGTAGTGGTCAAAGAATGGAACCTTGTGATACATTGGTATTAACAGGAAGGAAGTATGAGAAGAAGAGAGCCATTTTACGAATTGCTGTCTGTTGGAAAAGTAGCTGCAGAATCATTTGAGTGTTGAATTGGAGAAACCAAGATGAGACATTTTAGTAAGAAGCTTGTGAGAGACAGTGTCAAAGGCTTTGGAGAGGTTGAGAAATAGGCAGAATGCACCTGAAGAGTGTGGGATTACTGTATACAAATCTTTAATATCAATGGTAATAAAAACATGCTTTTCATTGAACAATACACTATTCAATCTTTTCAAAAAATCCCATGAATCAATACAAATATTGGGTTCCTCAAAATAATATTTTTTGAGCTCAGTGTCTAAAAATTTAGCTAAAGGATGTGTGATTGAACCTCTTGCATCCACGATGGGTCGTATTGGAGGTTGATCCACATTCTTGTGAATTTTAGAGAGCCCAAAAAGGGTGGGAGTGATGGGATACTCGACTGTCCCCCTGCAAAACTGTAAAACAATTTGTTTTTATTTATTTATTTATTTTTAATTAGGTCTTCAAAATTTCAAAACTTAAGTCTTATGGTCTAGGCCATTGGAAGTTCAAAGCTTTGAAACGTTGAGCTTCTGAAGTAGATCCCTATATCTATATGTGGGTTCCTGTCAATAGAAAGATCATGATCTACACTACTAACAGGAAGAATGCCAAAAGGGGACTCTGAGAAGGTAAAATGTTTAGTGCTCAGAATGGCAAAACTCTTAAAAATTGGCAAATATGTTGGCATTGTGTGTGTGTGTGTGTGTGTGTGTGTGTGTGTGTGTGTGTGTGTGTGTGTGTGTGTGTGTGTGTGTGTGTGTGTGTGCGTGTGTGTGTCTTTGGGTTAAGGTTGCTATTGAGTCTAGGTTTGGGGTTAGGGTTACATAAAGAGGGGGTAATGGCACTAAAAAGGTGATCTTATCTTGATGGGGAAATCATTGTGTTTGTGTGTGTGTGTGTGTGTGTGTGTGTGTGTGTGTGTGTGTGTGTGTGTGTGTGTGTGTGTGTGTGTTTTCGTCTGCACCATCAACAAAATGGTTTAGAGAGGCAGGTATATCTCAAAGACAATGCCATTGCTCTGGAACAGGCTCCCTGTCCATATTCAAGCTCAATTTGCATCTTGGATCTATGGATAGGAAACAGATAATTTACCCCAGGACTACCCTCTGAACTACAAATAGCCCAAGGCGGCTCCTGCATGGTTTATCCAATGCATTGTTCCCCTCAAATTATCATATGATTCCAGTTATTCTTACAAGGGATAATATATAATTATCAGCCCTGGAATGGGTAAGGCCAATCTAACACAAACTGAGATAGGTTAATTCATGCACATAAAAGAGAAATTGGCTGGGCTTAAAATGGCCCAGAAGGGAAGCTGGCCTAATATTTACCTATGAACTTCTGAACCTATGAAACAGGCCAAAATGATGTCTAGAAAATATTGAATAATGTCAAAGCATGCAGTTCAAATGGGCTGCCACACATTGGTCTCAGAAAGGATGCAGCTCAAGTTCAGGCCAATGAATCTGGTATAGTCTTGTAGCAGTTGTAGGTACAATGGGACACACTCATTATGTTACCAGATAATCTGAAAATGCAGCTTGAACTATGGAAGCTACTTCAAGATCAAAGTAACTACAAAAAATAAACTTCTTTAGGTGTAAAAGGAGTGAGAGCATAGAGAGAGTGGGTCATGGAAGAAGAAAGGGAGAAGGAGTGACAGGACAGGAGGACTGAGAAAAATTAAAAAAAAAAAAACCTCATCATCAACAACATGAGAAGTAAATGAACAATCTTTGCTAGATGCATGTGACTGGCAGGGGTAAAGCTCAGCCCAGGATGCCAAAACCAATGTTAAATTGTTTCTGCAATGTAAAGAAAGGACTGACTATGACAGATGTATTCAGACGTGAATTTGTGTGCAATCAGCACCAAATAGACCACTGGCAATGGGTGATGCTGTTAACTCCCCTGATCACAGATAAAACAATGCATGTTATGAGTGAAATAAATGGCACTGACTGCCCTGATTATCTAACAGTTTACAGCATTCTGTGCGACTGTTTTTAATTAACACCTGAACACTCTAGGAAAATGAGCTGTGGAATTTCAGTTAGCTTTTGCCCCTTCTGTAGGAAGCCTGATATCAGTAGCTATTTCGCAGGAGTGTAGCAACTGCCTCTTATTTACCTTTATTGAATTATCACTTAAAGTAAGTATGTATGTTGTACTCCCAGCTGAGAGTTATTTATTTATTTATTGTTTAATTGCAAAACCAACAGCAAGCAACAATCATGAATAACAAACGCATAATATTTAAGAAAAAATGAAATCAAGCCAACAAACTGCCGTTTAACATGCTAGTAATTGAACAACAAGAAAGGCTCACTATAACATTAACTCAGTAGATCCTACAATGAGAGAGCAGCTTTAGATTTTAAATACAGTAAAAAACAAGCCACAATACCAGGTTATGATGATGAACACAAAAAAATGGTCATCTTGACATACTAACTTCTAATTCAGAACACATAAGTGTCCCTACTCAAATTCAAAACACGTAGCAAGAAAAAAAGACTAAATATGTGGCTGTTCTGCAACTGGAATGCATTCAAGGTTACAGGGACAGGGTTTCATGGCAATGAAAGCCCTCCCTTAATTCCTAGGTTTAGTCCTTATTATGTCTACAGACCTACTGGCAGTTGTAGTGGGGTATCACTATTTGTCAAGAATATGATCACATTAAGACTGATTATTTAGGACACCAAATTTGAATTCCTAGAAGTCCAAATTACCATAAACATGCTTAATTACCACTTTATAGTTAGCTATAGAACATCTGCTGTGTACCTTTCTGAACATGGTACATAGCTTATTGCTTTAACTGAAATGTCCAGAAATCAAGCAATTTTCTTCTGGAGATTTCAGATATTCATCAATAAACTCTCTGATTTACACTGCCAATTGTTAACATTACTAGCATTTCCTTGACATTATAAATGCTAACTCCCCTTATAAAAATAATTGACCATCTAACTAATGGCCCCAATACTTATTCTCACAAATATGACCATGCCTTACAAACACTCACACATATATATATATATATATATATATATATATGTATATATATATATATATATATATATATATATATATATATATATATATATATATATATATACAAACACACACACACACACATGGGTCTACTTCACATGATCGACAGTTCATTTAATCGACATTCATTTCATCGAGACCAAAGCACCTAAAATCCATTTGATCGAAACTCAACATCGACACATGCCATATTCCCCACTGTAGCTTGATCCTGGAGTTAGAATATATAGTTAGGGGAGTGTGGGGGACACATCCCCCCACATTGGGGGGTGTGAGGGGCATAGCTCCCCCCCACATACTTCATACATTTCAAAGATACACATGGTTACTTATAACTGATATGACTACCTCTTTGCAGACAACAATAGTTATCTAAACTATGTGGCGAGCTGTGCCCCCCACACCCCCCAACTTTATATTCTAACTCCAGGATCGCTGTACAGGCAGGAAAAGGGCATAATGCTATGTATTTCATGTGTCGATGTTATGAGTTTCGATCAAATGGGTTTTAGGTGTTTTGGACTTTAGGTGTTTTGGTCTTGGTAAAATGAATGTCGATCATATGAAAGTTAGGTCATGTGAAGCAGACCCATACATATATATATATATATATATATATATATATATATATATATATATATATATATATATATATATATTTATAGATGTATACCATTTTCCCTTGTTAAATCAGATCATAACTCAGGACTATCTTCTTTAAAACTAGTGTTACTGCACCTGCAAATACCTTTCTATTAATGGATGTCTCAAAAGCAAACCTTCTTCAATTACTTTATGATCACATAAATACTGCTCTCATTCTTCCATTGCTAAAACTGCTGCCTATGTTTCTGACTTCTCCCACTTAAATAATTGTTTTGATTAAGTAGTCTATAATATTTTCACCAAACATAATCCAAAAATTGAATGCGAACCCTAGTGCGGGATATACAGAAAATAAATTATCTAACAACACAAAAAATGCTTAATGTTCATAAGAATTTATCATTCTCCCAACCTTAAAAGTGGACTTAAGCAAATTATTAATGAGTTGAAGGGAACCATTAAGAAACAGAAATCTGAACAGGAACTTAAAGTAGCAAATGAGACAAAAATGACCTACCACTCTCAATTTAACAATGTTAAGAAGTTAAGAATTAACACCCTACACTTTTCAGAGATAGTACCCAAAAATATCCCCACTCTGACACAAATGAAATAGCTACTATCCTAGATGACAAATTTAGTTTAAATTTTACTCCCCCCACAGTTACAGTCATGCAACAGTCTCCTCAGTCCCAGCCACTACCTGTAATAACTATGGGTTAAGTCCTGTCAGCCCTCTGTAGGACTACCTCATTCATGTGCCATAATAACAGTCCAGGCTGCCTAAATATCAGTACTTACTTGGCCTTTCTGAGGGCTTATTTAAACTTCTTTATCCAAAGTTTCTCCACTTCTAACATTTCCAACCCCTACAATTTCATTATACAAGGGCATCCCACCTGTGGACCCAGGTGGTACAGACACATTAGTTTCATTAACAAGATATGTAAAACATTGGAATGTATTATCTCACGTCATTAATCTGGACAATGAAAATCTTTTAGCCATGGACCCCCCATCAATTTGGCTTTACAAAACCAGGTCCTGCCTCTTTAACTTCATTAGTTTCTTTCAAAAAGTTGCTGAAACTGTAGATGGGAATTTGCAGTACATACAGTGTCTCTGGACATACACAAGGCCTGTAACAATACAGCCTATGCATGCTTATTGAAAAATTTGAAAATGAATATACTATTGTTGTGTGGTAGATACCTCTCTGACTGTTTGACAGAACCCATGTAGTTGGAGTCATAGGTGCCTCTTTTGAAAGCAAAAAGTTCCCAGTGGTATACCCAGTGGTTCAGTGTTCTAGCTCTCTTATATTTATCATCTACTTATCTGTCTTTTAGTCCAAGTTTCTTAGCATATGGTTATGCTTGAAGATGACTTTAAATCGGGGGTCACTATTCAGTCTTCTACTTCAAAAACAATTGTACCAACATGAGTTAGACCATGTTAACAAGTGGTTCAGGCCCATGATCTCAAGTTAAATGTAAAAAAATGAGCGTAGTTAATTTTGGTAAAAAAAAAAAAAATATATATATATATATATATATATATATATATATATATATAGATATATATATATATATATATATATATATCAATAGTTTCCTGTTTCATGCCATTTAAGTGACATTCCCCTCTATATAGACACTTTCATAAATTATCCTTATATTTTGACCATTATGTCTCTGCAGTAGTTTGGAAAGCCATCTATCTGTCTCATCTAATTTTCAAAGGCATCTCCTCTAGACCTCTTATTTCCCCTTTACATAAATATCATCAGGCTCTTTACTGAATATAATGTCCACGTTGACATAATTTTCTCTAAACACATCACACAATCTGAAAAACATCAGAGATACCTTACTTAAAAAAGATAATTGGGCTTGTGACACATAATAATCTAGACAGATGTGTAGCCCTCTTTCTGCCCTTAGTCTCTTGCAAACTCTTCCAAGGGGATCTGTCTCTAGCTTTTTGAGCTATGAAAAATATAACTCCTGTTGACTTCCTACTCCTTCATATAACAACTGGTTCTAAAAGCAGCTGGTTATGAGAACTAAACTTTTATCATTAGATAATTAAGATGTTTTGACATGGAGGGAGGTGGCCAAGATAATGAGCAGTTAACAGCACTGATTTTTTGCTCTGCTTCTTTTCAACTACTTGACATGATTTTTCTCAACAAATCTGAAAGTTTTGTAATTAATTACTTTTACAAAAGTATGCTCAAGTCTGATTTTTCTTCATTATGTTTCCTGTCAGAAGAATATTAAAGATTGTACTTATAATGAGTTGTGAAGACTGGTAGGGAAGGGTGAATGCTGCCAGCCTAGTCAAATAGAATTTGATACATAATTCTAGTATTTGTAAATATAAATGTAAAATACAGGCTTGTTTCTTAAATGAAAGAAAATACTAAAATGTTGAACTTCAAGATTGTAGCAACATTGCCATCTGCTGTAAGGAAAACTAAGGCAAGCATTTCATATCTTTCTTTTGAAGTTAAAATTATTTCAAATCTATCCTTTGATCTGTAGAGCTCAGAGTCAGCCTGTCTGAGCTAGCACATTCTTTCTATTATTTTAACTTAAGGAATAATTACAAGAGTGTACATATGAAATGTCTTTTATTGTTGTAGCTTCCTGAGCAGGTGTTAGCTTGCTAAATAATATAGTCTGTTGACCTGGAAACCCCAGGCTAAGTGTCAAAATGATGCAATGTGTATACTGGGAAAACCTACGTGTCAAAATGATGTAATCTGGGAGGGCCCAGCAGAAATGTTTTTTAGTGATTTTAAAAACTATTGCTGAGAGAGAGCCTGTAAGCATTTTGATGTTGGACATCTAACCCAGAACTTCCTATGCTCTATATGTGTAAGTTATTTTAGAAGTATGTTTTCTTGTAGCAATAGCTAGGAATTAGAAAAAAATAGATTGTTTTTCTGTTATGTCAGAACTCTACTACTGAATTATTTTAAGTTTCTGTGTGATCTCTGAACTCTTGAATAGCACTCTGGTGTAGGAGTATTGTCTTGTGTTTTTAGTATTTGTTATTAAATAATTTTAAACCCTTTTCAACTGTGACTGGTTTATGTAGAGATAATTTAAGCTCTAGAGTACATTGCGTGCTTATAAGTGATCCTGTACTAAGCCCTTCCAATAAGCCTTGATTGCTTAAGCTACACTACTATTGGATAATAATATTGCACAGTAATAATTGGACACACTTTTAAGGGCCTTTGGGTAGCTGATAATTATTAGCTGATGTTGGCAGTAATTACTACCTTATAGTCTGGGCATAGGGGCACAGCTGGAGAATCTGTGTCAGCCTTTCACAGGAGTGTCTGTGAGGTTGTATAAATACTTATCTCAGTGCGTGTGTGTGTGTGTGTGTGTGTGTGTGTGTGTGTGTGTGTGTGTGTGTGTGTGTGTCAGCTACTTGTGCAGGGACATGAAGCACTGGTTGGGCAGAGAGGGTACTGGAGGGTAGCTTGCCAGCTAGGGTGACAGCTGGACCCTATAGCTGTGCCAATGGGGAGTCTTATTGGGGAACTGTAGAGCAAGGGAACAACCAGCCCCAGACTGACTGTGATCTCTATGTGCTCTTAAGGTAAGTTGCACTTTACTGTGTGTATTTGTTATCCTTTCTCCTATATGAGACACCCTCTCTGGTGTTAGTGGTGATGCTTGAGGCTCCTTCATTGCTGGGCCAGGGCACGGGTGTCACATGAGTCACTCCAAGTCTAGCTCTCATGAAATTACAATGAAGAAAGACTTACAGTCTATTCAAAGCACCACTTAGAATCTCTCTTTGAAAATGGATATACTAGACAACAAAATGGATAATATAAAATATAAATGTAAAAGACAAATAGACTTACTTAATGAAGTTATTAAGCAACAGTCCTTACATATTTCAGGGATCGAAGAAGCAGTTAATGACATAGATGGAAAAATGACTGAAAATGAAAACTACGTGGAATTTGCCTTAAACATAACACTTTACTTTTGGAAAAATCGAAGACTTGGAGAGTAGATCCAGAAGAACTAATAGTAGGATATATGGCATTCTGGGAAAATAGAAGGTGATAGTATGATTCAGCTTTTAAATAACTGGTTGCCAAAGACTCTGAACTTACCTGAAGCTTTCTCTTTTGGTATAGAGAGAGCTCACAGATCCCTTTTTGAACTCTTCCTTAAAAAATAATCCACCATCTCCAAGGTCAGTAATTGTAAAATTTCTTTCCAGTCAGGATAAAGACTTGGTCCTGAAGACTGCTTTGGCAAACTTTCCTATAATAATAAGAGTGAATAAAATCAGATTTGATAATGATTACTCTTTATCCATTATGAGAATTAGAAAAGCTTATATTCCTTTCATAAAAAAGTTTAAAGAAACTGAACATCAGAGCTCAACTCATTTTTCCTGCTAAAATAAGAATTTTTTTACCTGCTTGACAGAAAATTTTTAACACCTTAGACGATGCCCTGGAATTTACACAGAAGAATAACATTTTAGATAAACCCAAATAAATGGACTGGAGTTTTTCCATTTCGAAGAGGCATGCCACTAGAAATGAATGGAGATTGAAGTAAAAAAAGTAAAAAACTCAGTCAATTAACTATTTTGTTTGTTTTAATTTCCTGCATATGCAAATGTTTCACTTAACATCTCCATTTGAGTATCATTCATCATAAGGTAAACAACTTTATTCTGTTAATATGTTTTAACTTGGGGTTAATAGATTTAGATATAAATAGTTATTATTTACTGGTATAAATAGAGTTAAATGGTCTAATATGTTATGTTATATACATTGTTAATGTTTTATAACATTATATGGTTTTAAGCAATAATTAAATCATATACATTGAGAAAAGAAACAGTTATAAAATATTACATTTATTTTATTGTAGGAAGGTTGATGAAAAGAGATATTTGTTATTATAACTTTGAAAACTGTTGTTTTCTAATAGATTAAATAGTTGTTATTTTCATTTAACTGATTTAAATGACTTTTTCTTTAATTGTGTATTTAAACATGAATAACAAGGTATTGAAGTGTTGTGATGTTGTTTTTTGCCATGGAATGCTTGGCAAACATGTGGAGATGATTGTACTTTGTCTATGGTTCTAAAATGTATTTTTCTTTTAAATTTTACTCACTTGATGCAGTAGTAAGATTCCTTAGTTAAAAGCTTGCCTGTAAAAGAGTTATTTTCCCATTCAAACCATTGCTGAGGAATTTTTTGTCTTGCAATATTGCCACAAGCTTGTTTTAATCTTAATGAAAGCTCAGCTGTTCTTTTAAAAGTTATCTCATTTGCAGAAGGTGCTTATGAACTTTGACATCTGACAGAATAGGAAGTAAATATAATGGGCCATTGAAATGAGGGGAGAAGTTAGCTTTTTACAAATAAAAGATGATAAAGTAATTAATATATATCTATATATATATATATATATATATATATAAAATCATACCTCTCAACCTCTTAGCCGAAAAACTCTGCACAAAGCCTAATAGAATGGGGAGACAAAGGCTAAAAAATAGGGACAGATTTTGCATATTGCTCATATAAACTTAGGAAGTTGATAGAATAACAGGATATCTCTTAGTATGCATTTTTCTAAAGGATATGAAGTCTGAAACACCAATGTATATCATTATTTAGTGACGTCAATCCTCAGATCATCCCAAATCATCAAATATATGAGGCAATAATCTGGACAATCTGCGAAAATTTGAACAGTTGAAAGGTATAATATGTATAAGTTTACACGTACTTATTTCTATAGTAAATAGATAATCCCCGGGATTCATGAAGCTGGGCGCAAGGCCGGCGTTAGGCTTGCGCTGACCATGCACCGTGTAGATGGCACAGTAGCGCCAAATGCATATTAATGAAGGCGCACTGTCGCCACAGCCACGTGCATAGGAAACGAGCGCAGGTGCATAGGGCATGTCAAAGTGCCGCACGGAGGTGTGGAAATGTCAGCTGTCGACGTGCAACCTAAAATGCTTGCATATAGCAATTTGCCTGCAATAGTAATCACACCTGTCAGTGTCTGTGGATACGGAAACATATGCAAAGCATGCAAGACAGTTCTTGCGAACACAAAATTAAGAAGCAAACACAAATGCACAGTAGGGAATATTGAGTCTCCATCCCTCGAACAAATGACATTGAAAACTGTGTGCCCATATTCTAACACAGTGTAGATAGTTATACCAAGTGGAAGTGAAATGCAACATGTTAGCATGCTGCCAATAGCTATATCTAGCCCAATGGTCAGGGTTACCAGCTGTCCCACATTGTGAGTGATAGTACACAGCTGGGCAGATGTGTCCATACCAAAACCATGATAAATGTAAATATCTAGTGACCGTATGACAGAATTATATCCAACAATGCATGTAATAGTCACATACAATCGGTATGTCTGTATGTAACATACCACATGTGACAAGAAATAGAATAAGCAAGAAAACAAAACAGAAGAAGCATATAAACTGCTACAACAATAAGCTAACATGTAGGCAGAAAGGAAAAGTATTATCCGTAGTGCTGACCATGGGTATGTGTTGTCCTGTAAAATCAGATATGTGTCCAGAATATATCCTATCCTGGACATATGAAAAGGTGGCACCCTACCAATGGTCAGAGCAGTCAGTCAAAATCCACCCATATGTGCTCCAAGCTGTACTTGTCAGGATGTGTTACAGCTGAACGGGTATTACCCGGGTGTACCGACCATGTCATGAAAGTTAAGTATGGGCGTGTACCTATGTGCGTGATGTACAGCATGTGGAAGGTGAAATATGCCAGGGTAGTCCACACAACCATACAGGTACCTGACATATGTAGTGTATGCAATGTGTTCCCCTGATTAACGTGACATGGGCCATCAGCCAAAGAAATGATGGATGAAGTGTCAGGAATATGTGTGTGTGGGGGATGGGTAATGATATAATCCACAAAGGCGAGACTGTGTTGGATAAAAAAAATAGGTGAACTGGAGGTGTATGAGGGAGCAGCAGGTGAATCAGAAAGAAACACAAAGAACAAGTATACACATCTGCAATACAACCTGACAGGCCATACTGTAGAACACAATCACACAAACATATGAATATTAAAATGTGCGATACAAATGTACAGAAACGTCACCGGCACATACCCACAGAATGGTCTGGATGAAACCGGCCCATTCAAATGCAACACACCTGGATGCATAATTGAATACCCGTCATCTCCTCCACAGCACACAACCCACCCCCATACCTGAACGTCCACCAAATCCAGCCATACTTGGCCTACTAGCTTGGCGCAGCCATATCTACACATAGTGACCACTACTCATATGTAGTAAGCAGTGTCACCCTAGGCAGTTTCAGGATTGCAAACTATGTATCCCTTGCATGTAAAACCCCATCACATTTTCGTAAAGCCAAAAGAATGGATGGTACTGGTCTTGTTCAATTTTTGGATATCCCTCATGGGATAAGTAACCTGTGTAAACATCAGACTGGGTATCAGGACATGATGTTCAGTCCTGTAGACATCCGGACACAAGTTGAATGTGCAGTAGTGGTGCACGAGACTGTCCAGCCCTAGACGGTCATGCAGAACTTACTACCCAGGATCAAACACCTGCCCTTGATGCATGTTTCCCCACATGAATAATCGAGAGAATATATTATACACATTCGCATAGTGGCACTTGGAAATAGGGGGATTAAGATGCTGACATAAACAGGGTACCTCCTGACCCACTGTGTGAGGGACAGTCACTGTTTGGGTAGGTGTGTCCTGACCATCAATGATACAATGGCAAATGTCCTGTGATTGTAGGAAATAACTATGTACCATACTGCATGTAACAGTTGCCTAAAGCAGTCATGTCTGGATATAAAATACGTAATTCTTACAATAAACAGACTAAGCAACTAAAGAGATAAGGGAATAGGTTCTCAGCTAGGAAAATAATGAATATTCTAAACCCTGCACTGACCATGGGTATGTGTTGGCCTAAACAATCTGGTGTGTCCAGAATATATCCCATCCTGTACATATGAAAATGTGGCAACCCTACCAATGGTCAGAGCATTCGCACAATAACTGGCCAGCCTCTGAATCACTCACAAAGACAGGGACCTTTGGAGGAAAGGTGTTGAATGAGGATGACTAATGACAAGAATTAAGAGTAATAGATGCATTTAACTGCAGAAAATAAGTAGTAATACATATGTCTCTGAATCTGTCAACATGTTCCAAGTTAATAGTACTAATATTGTAGAAGTGTCCATGATTGTCCCTGATTTGTCATTGCTTTGTCCCTGTTGAAATTAGTCCCCGAGTATCACAGAGGTCCGTACACATATGTACACCAACCAACTGTCACATTTGTTGACAGGACTATTGCATACCTGTAGTGAACCGTGTAGTGTAGCTGTACATGGAACAGTAGGTTGTGCAAGTGTAATAACACATGGGTTGACAAGACGTACGACGTGTCCTGAAACGGGGAGAGTGGGCAGTGTGTAGGTGTGTGTTCATACACCAGCTGCGCTCACAGTAAGTATGAGTCATGAGTGCTGTAGAGGGGTGTCAGGTAGGTGAATCATGGGTATGCAATAATGGGCCTAAGTGTGCAGGTGTCGGTTGGCAGAGATGTAGTAGGCACGCCCACTGGAAGTAATTAATATGCCTATGTGGGCATTGCTGACACTCATAACTCCTAAACATGAAGAGCATATCTACTGGGTAGTCCGTAAGCCATTTGGGGAGCACATAGGGATTATATCAGTGCCCTGTACCCAATGATCATGGACGTCCGTGATTATGAATCAGAATCCAGCACAGTCCTTACTAAACCCCGCCAACAGATGGCAGAATAGACGTAATGCCTGATAGCATATCTCTCTCTCTCTCTATATATATATATATATATATATATACAGACACAGAAATATAAATATAATATCATATATATATATATATATATATATATATATATATATATATATATATATATATATATATACAGACACAGAAATATAAATATAATATCATATATATATATATATATATATATATATATATATATATATATATATGTGTGTGTTACTGTAGATATGCAGACCGGGCGTATGCTACTGGGAGGTTCAAGAAACAAATGCTGCCCTCCCACACTGCCCAGCTAGGCCGGTCAGACATACAGACACGCAATAAAGGTGAATACACCGCTGCTTTCAAAAACACCGTCAGGAAAGTACCAATGTGAGAGATCTGCAAGGTCTACACTTTAAACATGGATAACGGGGTCCCTTGCGGGACACCAATAATTCACTTTACATATGAACCCGTGGTAATCAATGCGAGCAGGATGTAGCTGTACACGGAACAGTAGGTTGTGCAAGTCTGATAACACATGGTTTGACAGAATGTACGACATGTGTCCTGAGATGGGGAGTGTGTGCAGTGTGTAGGGGTGTGTTCATACCCCATCTGCGCTCACAGTAAGTATCAGTCATGAGTGGTGTAGAGGGGTGTCAGGTAGGGGAATCATGGGTATGCCATAATGGGCATAAGTGTGCAGGTGTTGGTTGGCAGAGATGTATTAGGCATGCCTCGTGGAAGTAATTAATATTCCTATGTGGGCATAGCAGACACCTATACCTCCCACACCTGAAGAGCACATCTACTGGATAGTCCGTAAACCATTGTGGGAACACATAGGGACCATAACAGTGCCTTGTACCCGATTAGCATGGACATCCATGATTACGAATCAGAATGTAACACAGACCTAGCTAAACACTTCCAGAACTAGTACGTTTAGGTGGACAGGTGGCGGAATACACATAATGATTAATGAATACATGTATGAGTCATGTACAGCATGTACCTCAACAAATGTGAATGAATACATATGCCCTGTGACTGTCAATGTGTCAGGATAATAGAACCAATCATCCAAATGTGTCCCACAGGGTGTTATGCAGTGTCCCTGATACAAGTGTTCATTCTCCCCCATTCGTATGTGAGGTCTGCTAGTGACGGAAAGCACATATTCCGCTGACCACCGTAGGTAGATGATAGTATAATAGTGTGGGGTTACCACCTGTCTGCCTTTTTGAGGGACACTCTACTCTGGGCAGTTGTGTCCTGCAAAATGAATGTTACGGCACATGGCCTGCGATATCGGAAAAAGAGTTCATATATTGTGTATAGTGGTGTCATAAAATTATATTGTTGTATCTAAAACAGGTACATGTTATAGGAAACAGTAGTAGCAACTATAATGCTACAAGAATAACCTTAACGTATGCAAACCAGTGAAGTAGTCAGTATGCTACTGGCTATGGGTATGTGTTGCCTTGCCAAATGTGGCAGCTCTACATATAGGTCCTTTAGGGCTGCCACCTTTCCAAATGGCCAAAGTGGGAGGTGCTCTGTAGAAATGTCAGACGTACCAGGTCAGAACATACCTACAGCCATGCATAGTACAGACATATACATAGTCTCACAAATCAAAGCCTAGTCAAGCAGCAGTCAGGTTGCTTATGCTACTTCACATAACATATAGACGTGTCATGTATACAATAACCGTTACATGCAACTATTACAGACACATAGAATATAATATTGTCCTGTAATCGGGACATTAACTATGGCTACAGTATTGTCGCATGACACATATGCCTAATGAGGGACTGTCCCATGCAAAGTGGGAAAGGTGTTACTCCTAGAATGTGTACAATCTAAAAGGTGGAAATCCTACAATAGGTATGCAGTAGCATGACCCGGCCGAGAGATGCGTTTCCCAAAACACATTCACATATCAGCATTGCAGAGTATCGGTTCCCATGTATCAGCCAGATGGGAGAAGATTGTATTAGGAAAATGCCTATCATATGATGACGTCACTGGACAGGCTGCCAAGTCCGTACAGTCGAACGCCTGCCATCGCCTAATGTTTAGCCATACCTGATACTGTAATCATGTAGTCCGATGTAATAGGCATCACAAGGGATTGTGCCCACCCAGCATGAGTGACAAATGGAAGCACCAATGTCGGTGCATGTGCAAGTGAGTGAGCGAGTGGGTGTACTCGTTTTTGTTTACCAGTATGCAAGTATTGCACTGTTAAAGAAATATGGAGTCTAAACAAGTATAAGGAGCTGTAACCAGATGTCAGCAGTGCTTAACAATGCGCAAACCCATGCACAGATGCTCCCACCGGCTGGAATGTGCCTTACCCACTCCGTATCCAAAGGCGTCGTTCTGGACGAAAACAAGGAACCATCCTTTGCACGTGTTGGTAGCAATACCCTGCACACACAGCTCATGTGAATTGCCAATACACCATGGCATATATACAGACAATAGACAGTACCACACACATACCATGCAGCACAGTCATCCAACAGTATAGCAAGGTACTGGCAGATATGTCTGGAGCACTGGTGTTTGTAGACCTGGCCGTTCTGTGTTTCAGTGTGTGAGCATGCCCAGTATGACTGTTACGCATGTTGTCGACTGACATTACCATCATACCGTCATGTGTTTGGGCATGCCCAGTATGGTCAACTGGATCGCATGTGTCACATGTCCATATAGTCAGTACTGTGGTGCCGACCCCTGCGTTGTACACCGACAGGTGGCATGCTGTATCTGCTGGGTAGCTAATGGTCATGTGGCATTGACTGTTGCTACATTTCTGCACAGCATGGGGGGACATTCAACTGCATCCACAGTCCTACACAGCACCGAGGGTGGCACACCTGACTCTCACATGTGTACGTTGGAAGGGGGCATAGCTGACAGTCGTACACATTTGCGACTACTGTACTGATATGCCAAGCACTCCATTTCAGTGTGTGTGTACCCACCTGAATTGCTAGTTGGAGGCATACCAGTGTACGTTGGATCCTAGCTTGAATTACCAGCATAATGGTTTCAGACATCCTAGCATTCACAACCTACATCCAACTGCCTGGCCTGCTGTAGTCTGTGTGTGTGTTTGTGGGGGTTGGGGTCATCCATTGTGCATCTCCAGAGGCCATTGTATAGCATTTCCCTGTAGTGATCTACACCTGTCCAGCTGTATGAGACTTGTGTGGGCTGTATGGGCAGACATGATGTTCAGCCCATAACCTGCAGTGGGTTAGGACACCTTATGTACTACTGGCTACTATTGTGACCCTGGTTTGTGCTACAGATGTCATGGTGCCACTTTGGACTTGCACTGTCTGCTGCCCTAACAGTCGGCCACCAAATTTCCTTGTATGCTCACATCCATACCGTAGCTACAGGTAAATACACATTCTAATGCATCTGCCAATTGGTAGATTGATTGACTTACCTTGGGGGTGTTCCAGAGTTGAGGATGGTGCTGGAGGGTCGCCTGTGTCAGATGCACACAGTGCACTTCCTGTACATGGCTGAGCACAGGTAGTGTCATGGTTGGCATCCCTTGTACTGTCTGTGCAAGTCAGAGAGGGTGAGATTCCCCGGGTACCTACTGTGTCAGTGCATATGCCATGTGTTGCCTCCTTGCCAAGGGCAGGTCATACTGTGTATGCCTCCCTTCGCCGACTGGGTCCATTTCAGGTAGTTCCTCCTCCAAGTCACACTGTGCCTGTACAGGCCTTGGCATTGGTGGGGGTTGTGTGGCCTGCCCCATGCTGTTCTTGCTGCAACTGTTACCGCAGGATCAGATTGTGTAGCATAGCACATACCATAACAATTTGTGTGCATGTATCTGGTGAATACTGCAAGGCTCCATCGGATGTGTCCAGACACCAGAACTGTGACCTCAGCATCCCAAACACACGCTCAATGATATGTTTTGCCTGTGCGTGTGCCTCAGAATGGTGTAGTTGTTCAGGTGCATGTGCATTGCTGATGGGTGTCATCAGCCACGACTCCAGTGGTTACCCAGCATTCCCCACTATGTGACTGTAGGGGATGTCCATATTGCTAAAGGTGTGGTACAGCTGTGTCAGAAGCCACATATCGGAATTGTCATAGCTTCCAGGGCAGACAGCACACACATTCAGTTTAATGCCCTGTCCATCGCATACAGCCTAGCTGTTGGAGGGTATGCCCCTGCAGTGACTGCAGGCCCTACCCCGCTCACCGGGTGGTGCTTTGATTTGTACGTGCGTGCAGGCTATAGCACCCAGTACCTCAGGGTAATCAGCCATGTGGTGGGAGAGATGCATATTGCTGGCCAACAAAGCACGTGTGTTGAGGACATGTACATGTTCACTGGCATGTGGTGACATGGTGTCTGTGAACCGGTGCAATACTCCGTATGCAGATGCCTGTGAGATCCCCAAGATATCCCCAGTTGTGCATTGGGAGGTACCTGTGACTAGTATACCTAGGCCAACACATACCTTGGATTCCACTGGGATGGGTTTCCCTCGGCCTGTTCGATGTGTCAGGTGTGGCCGGCGCAGTTCAACAAGCTGCTGTAGGAGGTGTCTGTCCACCCTATAGTGCTCCATTATCTCCAGCCCATGTAGCCCCTGGTAGGTTATCCTGGGTCTGTAAAGTATTCTGTCACCTCACTAAGGGTTGTTCGGCAGCATTCATATCCTCACCACCCTGAGCCTCTTGCACATGTTGGTCCATGTTGCCTGCTGCAGCCCTTCTCATTTGGTTGGATTGTGTCGCGAAATGTCCCTGCATGTATACACCGGTGGTGTAGAGTGTGGGAGAAACCTGTGTGTATGGTGCCTGGTCACTTTACTGTAGTGTTCATGGGCGGTCTGGCCATGTAATCTGCTGATTGTGCTAATTATCACCTGACTGTGCAGCCTGTTCACCTTAACTACTCCACCACTGCTGGTGTCCCTCCCAATTTCACCAGGCAGATATAGACACACCCCTAGCTTAGGCATGCTAAGGCAGGAGCAATCCCGAGGCAAAGGGCTCCAATGTACGTACAGTATGCCTAAAACCCCTCCCATGCCTTCACCTATATTCCAGTCCTGCACCCGGCTATCTACACACATACACTCTTGGGATCTGCATCACACCCTGGGGATAAACGGGATTCACTATTGTCAACCTCATTTGCATAGTATTGTCTTCTCATGCCTAGTCATATGACCCATACTGATCCTCCAAATTAATAACCACTGCTTACTGTCGCTCATATCCACACACAACTAGCTAAAGGTGACTTACTATCACTGTATTCGATGTCCCTTGTTCTTCCCATCAACAAAATAATCGGTCTCTACACGATTAGAACCCAGGACCCTGTACACCACAGACGAAGCGCTTTACCACTAAGCCATGGTAGATATACATACATCTGAGGTGATCATGTACAGATCATCCAGCACAGACATTCAATAGTGCTAATGTCCACATATATATATATGTATATATATATATATATATATATATATATATATATATACACACACACACACACACACACACACACACACACACACACACATGCACACATATACATATACACACACAGACATAGATATTGAATTTACATCACAACAGCGGACCACATGACACCAAAGCATTAGACAAGAAGGAAAGGGAAACCACATGTGCCACCTGCATTATGTAGTGGTGTTACTATCAAGGCAAGTGTGTTACGTTGCATCACATGGGTCAGATGGTAGTAAGGGTAAGAGTAGGGCTGCTGACATTTACCCACCAGACCTATTGGCGAATGTATGTGTATGTGTTGACAGCCCAGTCTCTTGGCCAATTATGACATTTGTGGACACTATATAGGAATGCAACAAAACACACTCAAGACATCCTGGAGCTAGCCACTCACAGATACCTACACATAGGAAACATCTGCCAAACACACACACCTGTCATGACTTGGAATTGAACACCTACCTGTCTTTTCTATCACACTACAGCATTACGCAGTTACAGAACGCACTACTGAGATTACTGGATCACAGCACTCCCAGAGGCATACTTCTAGGTGGGTGACATCATCAGCAAAGGCAAAGACGCCGATAGGGAAAGTATGAAGAGTGAGCAGTCTAAAAGCATTACTCTGTCCCCAGGCAGCTGGAAACACACACATACTTGGCAGGGCTGGGATTCGAACATACACCTAACTACCTTATCACACTACAGCATTACACAGTTACAGAACGCACTACCAAGATTACTGGAACACAGCACTCCCAGAGGCATACTTTTAGGTGGATGACATCATGAGCAAGGGCAAAGACGCCGATAGTGAATGTATGGAGAGTGAGCAGTCTAAAAGCATTACACTGTCCCAGGCAGCTGAAAACACACACACACTTGGCAGGGCTGGGATTCAAACATACATCTAACTACCTTATCACACTACAGCATTACGCAGTTACAGAACACACTACCGAGATTACTAGAACACAGCACTCCCACAGGCATACATCTAGGTGGATGACATCATCAAGAATGGAACAAACGCCGATAGGGATTGTATGGAGTGTGAGCAGTCTAAAAGCATATTACTGTCCCAAGGCAGACGGAGACAAACACATGGCAGTGGTGTGAGCAGGACAACTACCTATCTACGGAGCACTATTACAACACTATATAGATAAGAGGTGCGCCACAGACAGTACACCTTTCAAGACAGTCAACCAGTGTGTTCAATGTAGGAATCCATCCTGATGTGGGGTATGGACATCTGTTGCCTGGATGACCACTATTGCTGTACAGGATTTCAATGGTCATGCCCATAGACAGAGGCACATAACCGACACAAGGTGTCACTGGGTATGCTCACACACTTAATAGTAGCGAAGGGCTGTCTTGTATAAATACAGATTCTAAACACGGAAGGGCACAGTGTGTCAATAGTGAACATTGCTAGCACGAACGCTGCACTACATATATCTGACACTGGTCGTCAGTGCTAGATGTGTAGCGTTCGTAATCACAGCTGACAATCCAGATCCAAGAATGGGGAATACGGACAACTCTGCAGTGAGGAACGCCTGGCATATGGCACAGTTGTGCACAATAGCACTACCACCGTATATCTCACATACAGACATGTGGGCCATAAGACCGTGACAGACCACTCCAGGTGTTAGTGTCCCCATGTACATGAAAGCCATTCACAAGTACTGACCAGTACACACTCAAGAGCCATCACAGATGTCTCAGGTGCAGATCACAGTGGTAAATGCTGCATTCTACTATGTAGCCCTCCGACATCACCATGTCCTTGGACCAGCAACACGCATCCATACATTAGTAGAACACCATGTTACTCATGACCAGTGGACTGTACATAGGTCTACAGCAACTGTGCAGACTACACATGTACTGACAGGGTTCCATCATGTGTTATGCAATGCAATGATACCACTTTTCATAACCAGGTCAGCTATGACCAGTGGACTGTACATAGGTCTACAGCAACTGTGCAGACTACACATGTACTGACAGGGTTCCATCATGTGTTATGCAATGCAATGATACCACTTTTCATAACCAGGTTGGCTCTACACATAACAGGGGTCCTGGGTCTTATACAGCTGTAACAGATAACTGTTGCTGTACACCAAAAAACACTCATGTTTGGATATGACATACATGTAATTGCTGTAGATATGTACATAGCCCACACACACACACACACACACACACACACACACACACACACACACACAACACATATGTACATAGCATAGCTTTTGCTGTCCTCCATGCAGACAAGTGGCTACAGCAATCACACGCATGCACATGGAAGGTAAGTCTATGGCTGTTGAATGCTAACAGTACATAAGGTAGCAATGTTGACTGAGGTAACATTCCCTTTGTACTAGTTACCCATGATAACTATCATATCATACAACAGTACATGTGTCATGTACATCATCACACATATCCACCAATTGCAATGCATACAAACATGGCTACATGACAGGAATGTAGGACCAACACACATGTACATGTAGTGGTGTGCATTCAGCTACCATGCATGTGCAATAGCTGATGTATGCAGTTCATCTGTGTCTAACTACAATATGCAGTTGCAGTGCAGCCCCATCATTGACACCTGTATATGGTGAAATACTGACAGTACGGTAGGATGTGCAGCAAGTATGGATGGATGTGTGTACATAAAGTGGTGGTCCACCTTTGCAGATGGATGTTTGCTGAAGACAGCTCACAAGTGTGTCACAAACCGTCCTACCATAACATGTGCAAACAGTATGCTATGTTACTGTTACTTGAAGGTGAAGACATACAACCTACACAGCGGTCAGGGTGTCACTGACTGTAAATCACTTGACACCTGTAACACTTACGTCGTCCTGTGTGCATATAGCAGCATAATTGCCGAAGGTAGCGTCGGTACACATAATGCGGCCAATACTGCTGCATGTCTGTCAGACGTATCATCATATAGCAGGTGTATGATTCACAGTACTGCCATGTGTGTTTGCTTGTGTGACCATATATGCCACATATGGTGGGGAATACATCCCAATTGTTACACTCCTCTGTACACGGTTGCAGAGATCTGTACATACTGCAGTGTAGAAAGCAAGACATAGGCAGGGGTGGTGTGTGTATCACACACATGTCAGCTATCTGTATGTGAATGACATTTGTGGACTCCACAGTGTGTGTGTGTGTGTGTGTGTGTGTGTGTGTATGTATGTATGTATGGCTGTCTGGTGCATGGAGTGAGGGGTGTATGCTACCATACAGAACAGACAGGATCCCTAACCCCTCATGGTGATGCAATCTACTACCTTGTTGATGCCATTGGTCTCAGCCTTACTGCCTACCTGTACATGTTTATTCTCTGTGTCGCGTCATGTGTGTGCACAATACTGTGAAGGTGATTACCACATAGGCAGGGGTCCTCACCTCAACACTATCGAGTGTGCGGTATAGTGTCATTGACCCCGTGAATGTGGGCATGTTACTGTGTGTTTCTGTGTATGTCTGTGCGTGTTCTCATCCTGTAATGTGACAGTGTATTACTGCTACACAGTGAGGCCTCATGCTATCAACTGGCCTCTACCCTTGACATCAGCCAGACCGCTGTGTAACCCCCCCCCATACCATGTCACTGTACCTGTGATGTGACCCGGTATGGATGCCATGGCTCTAGCCACTGTAGCCTATTAAACAGCTCACATGCTTCTGGATCAGTAGATGTGTGGACATCTGTGGAATGGTAGCCTTTCTAACAGTGAGGTTGAGGCTATGTATAGCATGCTGGTATTGCCATACATGCCTGTGAGTACTCCACATTTACACATGGGAAACTGCAAACACTGCTACTTATTGGCACATGCAATTAGACCTTAAGGAGGGAAGCAGGGCATCATTACCAACATGCTGTTACTGTTGTTACCAAGACACATACTGTGAACATACAACAATGCATTCTAACTGCAAACACTGTAACGTAATGGCACATGCAATTGGACCTTAAGGAGGGAAGCAGGGCATAATTACCAACATGCTGTTACTGTTCTTACCAAGACACATACTGTGAACATATAACAATGCATTCTAAACCTTTACTACATGGTATGTCTGGTGCGTGTCAACAGTACACAACAAATGTAATGTACACTTATCTCACTATTCTGTTCACCCTGTGTATCAGACCATATGAGCATGTCCCTGCACTGATGGTGTGGATGACAGGGATGTGGCACAGGCATCATCATATGCACAGGGTGATAATGTTTGCCAGGGGCATAGGCTGCACCAGTGGATGACATAATGTGTGTGGGTTAGGGCCGGTGATCTGATTGGACATGTGTGGTTGTTATGCATGTGGGTGTTGCGGTGCCCTACAGATGTTTCTACTGTGTGCGTGTATGTGTGTGCACACAGTTCTGCCATGTGTCCGGCTAACACAGGGGTATTATTGACAGCTCCAGATTGTACAGACCAGGATATACAGCTCACTGTGTCCAGCCACGGCCACGGGACGTGTGCCTGCCAGGGGTTGCACGGGCACTACCAGGCAGGGGTACAGATTGGCTACTGTCTGATGACACATGTCCACTGGAACTGTGTCCCCACTGGGAACATTCAGGGCCACTTCCATGTGGCCTGCTGTGTCCTAGTGTGGACAGCACAGCACCAGCTGCACTGCTACTGCTACTGGCACTATGGGAGCGGACATGTGAGGTAGCTCGTTCATGTTGACCAGCACCAGGTGGTGTAGCTGGCCTACGTCCACGTGGCCTACACCTCACTCCTACCAGATGTTCCAGCACAGACAGCTCACGCTCACGGATTGCCATTCCATGGTCAAGGATTCCAACCATGTCACCCAATCGCCTGTCCAGAACGTCAGCAATCTGCTGTTGAGCATTTGCCAATGCCTGGATGTTGTCATTTAAAGAATGGATAGCAGCCCTCTGAAGCTTCTGCCCCATGTGCCTGTGCCGCCATTACAGTCTGAAACATGCGTCTGGTGACACCAGCTGCTGTGCTCTGTCCTGCAGGTGCATGTCTGCCAGAAGTCCTCCTATGAGCAGCACTGGCCACATGCCTGTGTGGCATATCTGCAGTCTTTATACTGACACCATGGTGTGAAGACACACCTTATGTAACCACCACATGTTCCTGTTCCAAGCTAACACATGCTGACTGTCCTTCCTCTATGGCCACTGGTGATGGGATATGTGTTGGCATGAGAATTGTGTGCGGGGAAGAGGGGGATATAGCTGGGATGGCAACCATTGGCACAGATTCAGCCCCTGACAACCCTGCCTGTACCTCAAGCATATGTTCATCACTGCTAGAGTCTATGGGGACACTAACATCAGATGGACCGCAGGAGGGTAACACACCTACATCACTTGTGAATGCAAAGAAAGACTCTACATTACAATAGAGACACACACACAGACAGAGACACAGACACACACATACAGAGACAGAGACACAGACACACACAGACAGAGACAGAGACATAGACACACACACACACAGACAGACAGAGACAGAGACACACAGACAGAGACAGAGACACACAGACAGACACAGAGACACACAGACAGACACAGAGACACACAGACAGACACAGAGACACACAGACAGACACAGACACTCAGAGACAGACACAGACACACACAGAGACAGACACGAACACAGACACACACAGAGACAGACATGAGCACAGACACACACACAGAGACAGACACGAGCACAGACACAGACACACACAGAGACAGACACAGACACACACAAAGATAGACACACACACACACACACACACACACACACACACACACAGAGAGACAGACACACACACACACACACACAGACACAGAGACAGACTATGCATGTGATTTGACAGAAGGCATGCAGCATGCATGTGATACAGCAGACGGCATGCAGCTCAGACATTAATAGTGGTAGTTAGCATACATCTCTGGGTTGCACACAACAGCAAGCAGGTGTCATATCAGAAGCCAGGCAGTTCACACAATCATGGTAGTAAGCATGCATCCCTGTGATACACCATGTGGACGGGCACAGGTTAACAGTATACATGGCTGATGTGACCTTGACATTAACATGTAGTATGACATGTAATCTGCTGACGTGTGCATTGACATGCATACATGTCTGACACAATGGTGTCCTGACACATGTACAGCGATGTAATGGGTATCACATTGCAGTGTTGTCTGTATGCCCTACAGATAGAATGCACTTTTAGCAGATGTGCATGGGCATTGAAGGGTAGTATGAGGCATCTACATTGCTATACAGTGGGAAGTACAGACACTGTGCCATTGCATGGCATCATGAGGTATCTATATTGCTATACAGTGTGGAATACACACTCAGTGCATAGCCATGACTGCATGCATACACATTACGTAAATACTGTGGATTGTGACCCATGTTGCTGAGGTGTATACACACTAAACAATGCTGTGTCATATGACAGGTCAACGGAAGACCTATGGATGACACCCCTGCACAACTACTAAAATGTCTTAGCTGCCTGGCAACCATGTCCACACATGGCAGACTTGTCAATACACCATGTCCCACATGACATTTATGTACCACACACACGAGGTGCACAGCTGACAGTGATGTCCAACAGCAGCAAGGGAAATGTAAGGTATCTGTGGCCTGATGTGATGTCTATGTCTGTGGAAGCTGTACAGGTGACTACTGTCATGCTGTGACACAGTCATGATGTTCAACACATCTTATATGGTTGAATTAAGTGACACCTCTACAAGCTGTGCACAGGCTTTTAGGATGTCCAATGTTCCACGTCAACTATATAACCATTCAACAAAGGCTATAGTTGGACCATGTGTGGACAATGTGCAACAGGATGTATACACATCACATCTACTGTGTGTTGCTACATGTCTTTGGCCATCCTCCATGGCCATGTGTGAACATGTGTTGGCCAAATGTTTGTGATGGCCATCTATCTCACATGTCTGTGTTGTCCCATATGACATACACCCATAGATGTCAGATATGTCACTGTCCACAGGGTTATGCAGACAAAGGGTTGTATGTTTGGTATGTGGGGTATGTATTATGGGATAGTGAGACAATGTTGCAGCCAAAACAGTACATGTCTGGGACATGGCAGATGGCACATCACAATGTGTGCACCCATTGCAGGGGCATATTCCACAATGGTGAATCCTGTGGGCTGCCCATACCCCAGCTCACTGTGTGGTACTGTTTGTGTACCACACATGTGTTGTTCCAATGTATAGTACATATTCCTATATTGAACAACACCTGCACTGTTGTATGCACAGCTGTCCACACATCTAGCAATGACAGATACTGTGGTTTCATGTTGATGTTTCATTTAGTTTGTATATATTGCACATGGGTAGCCAGTGTGATTGATGACAGATACGACCTGTATATCATGACTTGACCATACATTATGCGTATATGTGTTAACTGGCCACATGGCAAATAGATCTATGCATTAACATGCCTGATACTGATAACTGTCTCACCTGCAATGGACTGCTGTCTGTGCGGCATGCCAGAGGTACCTGTATAGGGGTGACACAGCAGTTTGAACATTATCCATGACTGTATGACAGCTACAGGGTGCACTGTCCATGTTAACACATTTGCCTGTACAATAGCATATAGTATGCACATGTGTGCATACACAGGGTAGCATACTATAGTATGTGGCATATGTGTAAACATACCTTGCATATGATGTTACATTACATATTGTACAGTGACACATGACTCTAAATGGGATATAATAGTTATATATGTAGTAGTGACTTACCAGGCAACTCCAGGATCGGTGGTTGGGAGACACCAAACTCCACGATGGCAGCTAGTGTTTGTGGATGCTGTTCTGAGGGTATCCCTAGGCTGGCCAGTAGCTCCTCCGTAGGTGTGAGTGAGGGCTGGGTTGGTGGCCTACCACCTGTTCTACCTTGTTCCCTGGTGATTGCATTGGCACGCTGTTTCACATGTCGTATCAGGTCCGTGCAGTGTCTGCGCACCTGCTGGTAGGTGCGGTTATGGCCACCCACATCATTAACCATCCTGCAAAGTTCCTGCCACAGGTCGTCACACTGCTGGGCATGCTGGGCACATGGCTGAACAATACCTCATAGTTATCATGGAGGTACGGTATGAGGGCATCATCCTCCAGGTGGCTGTATGCTGGCAGGCATGAACGAGGCATTATCTGGAAGACCTAATGATGGAGACAGGTCACAGTATCACAGAGATGTACAGAGATACAGCTGCACATACATTTGAATTAAATATAGTGCATAGGAACAGTTATCTTTGCAAATCATCATGACACTGACACGACTGACATGTTTGTGTCACACACATGTAACACCCATTGTGCATTGGATATCATCACCATATATGTGTCACCTCATTACATTGCTCATACTCCATGTGAATGCTGTCTTGATGTGGGCATGTCTGTTTGCCTGTACTGGTGTTCTTACCTATCAGCACATGCCTGGATGTGTCCACAGTAATGCTGTTGATCTTGATGCTGTGTATATGTCACATATCAACAAATACACTGCCTTAATTTACATGAGCAGTGACAATGCAGACATGCGCACGGAAACCTTTACATGCATGTGTTTTGCCATATACATCTACACGGCACTGTACAGCAGTTCAACATCCTGCCATGTATTGCCTGTGTTGCACATGTGATACACATGGGACAATGGCTAGTCGGACATTATTTGCAGGGATGATTATCAACTATAGCGTTTACGGACAAGGTCATGCAGTAATGTGTATGCCCTGGGCCATGTATGGGCATAGGATGTGAGGTTTTCTAGCTGTATCCGACAGCCATTTTGCCACCGCCAGGTGCATCAGTGCCACATTACTGATCCAGACAGTTAATGATACATCTACCATGCAGTCATCGCACCATATATGACAGAGATGACATGTGCAGCTCTGATGGACAGGCTTGCATGGTATGGCAGGAGTATGTAACATGTATGGCACAGGGATCTGTCCAGCATGTGGCGATCCTTGTATTAGGAAGGTGGCTGTCCATGACGTATGTCTTTCAGGTCAAGATATGTACGTGTAGCATGTCCAACATCACAGTGTTGCACATGTCTTTATGCAAGGTATCCAGCATACTGCATAGCGGAGGTGAGGATTGTGAAGGCTGGTGTCGCCCATACACGCATGGAAAATACCCCTTAAAGGTGATATGTGATCCGATATTGGTCACCCGAGTGCTGAGTATGCCTGTCCAATAATCTCCATGCTCATGGATGGCACCCTGTCATGACTTGGGTGCCTCGTATGACTACCTAATAGGCCTGGAGACATCACCAGCTCAGGGAGCTAAACTGCACAGCACCATCCCTTACACACAGTGTCCATAATGTTGACTGCTGCCTGGGTGGTAGTTAATGCGTACAGGGTTGTTCACCTAGCTGTGACAATGCTGTAAGCAGCTGTCAGATTGTGCACATATGTCACGCACCTCACTCACAAAGCCCATTCTGTATGTTGTCCACAACACTGAGACAGCTATTGCTCCTAGGTAATGGCCATTCACATCCTTACATACGCAGATGCCTCCCATTTGTCTGTGTGGTATGGGCTACAATGAGGGGGGAGTACAAAACATTAACCCTGTTTTACTGTAGCTGCCACTGGTGTGATATGCACATGTCACTCAGACACCTTTTGTAGTGTTGCTTCTGTCAGCAGGCCACTGGTAGAACACTCCTGTGACATACAAAGGTACATCTATTATACTCAGTGTAGCTGGAACACAGTATGGGTGATGATGTCCTGTGACCTGTCAGAGGTATGCTATGCAGTGTGAAATCATCCGTACTGTCATCTACATCTGTACTGCTAACATCTACGTTGATAATGGTTCATGGACTTGCAGACCATACTCAGCAGGGTAATAGTGCAGTGCCTCCCATTATGACTGGCATCTCCAGTTGTGGGTTGCAGTGGGTTTATATTATCCAACACCCTATCTGTATTGCATATTCATGTTCAGCACTTGTTCAGAACATGTAAGCACTTCATGAGCTACTAATTATTATAGCACCCATTCCAACTCATTTCCTACAAGTACACTGTTTGTCCTTACATTTCCAGCTTGCTTACAGTACAACAGCTGTTGTACAAACTTACCTCACATATCTTGTGAGACATGGTTGAATATACAGGCATGTCCAAGTGTCAATTACCAGTGTTATTGCCTGTCTATATGATAAATATGGCAAACATGAGGCAATAGAGCAATTGTCTCATGTACACAGTCAATGCTGACCTCCCAACATACGACACTACAGCCTGTGGGAGATGCACATATGTAGTCATGCTGGGGGTAATGCTCTCTCCAACCCAGACTGAACCTGACATTCATGTGGGGATGTTAAACATTTGCAACACACCCCACTCATCACATAGTCTCACTAGATCTCCACCACCACAGGCCACACATAGTATGACTACGACATTTGCAGAACCTCTCCATACTCTTTGTGTAGGCAACAGAGGCAGCCCCCATCACCAAACACAACACCAATTACTTATGGCCCACAGACTCATGTGTGCCCGTCAACTACAGCCATTAGGGTGTTATAACATACCCAAGACACCAGTCATAGGTGAATCTGTAGGCGGTCACACTGATGTCCCACTCAGCAGGCTACACAAGGTGATAGTCACTTACATCTGGCTGTCAGGTAACAGGATCCGCAACATAATCTATGCACTCATGCCATACCTCACCAGGTACAATTTGACTGTCATTCTCCATGTTAGTGTGACTGCCGTGAGATGTAACTTCCTGGTCTACATGTACAGGGACTTGCAATAGCTCTCCGGTCTTGTAGCCTAGAAGGTATCGCCCAAGCCCTGAGAAGCATTCTGCATTCATCCAGACTGATACCACTGTACAACGACTGAATGTTCCACTTTAACAGTTGCCTATGCTTCTGCTGTCATTCCACAGGCATCCAGTATCTGTCTGCTTTGAATGACATGGACAACAAAACATGATGCTTTGGCACAGATGACCTGCATCTGTCGGCCCTGGGATTACGGATAACATGTAAGGCTCTTGCTGCTCCTATACTGCCTGTCTTGGACAGTTTCCAATAACATATTCACCACCAGAACAGGAACAGGCAAGCAAAACCTTGACATCTTCATCTCTAATGTACTCAGGTGAGGCACTCCTTATAATGGACCACTTTGATATCTCTGCAGTGACTGGAACCTGCCTCTAGGCTCTGGAGAGCACACCTGCACTGACAAGTTATATGCAGACCACACCTTTCAGTCATGTAACCAGGACTGGAACACCCACGGTGGAGGTGTGTCCACATTTCATAAGGATGTACACACCTCCAGGCTGGTTACTTAGCACAATGCATTAGAGGTAATCCACATGCAACTAACTGTGGCCAGAACTGCTATACACATTGTAACTTGTTACGGATTCCACACCATACCCCACGGTTACCGGCCCTCATTTCTTGGTGTACTGGACAGTAGGGTTCAGACAGGAACTACTGATGTGAGACTGACACTACCCTACACTTAACTGGGATACCTACTCATGTACTGACACATTAGGCCAATGCCTTCTGGGATTCATAACCTCCAATCGGATGGATCAACCCATGCACACCACCACCAAGGCCAACAATATCCTAGACATGGACATTACCAACATGTGACTGGTGTTCCACATCTGAGGTTATCCCCTCGTTGGTAGTTTCCGAACGTATGCTAATCACCATTGTTATCCACATCCTGGCACCACACCCTTCACGGAATACACAGTACAAGATTTCTACAAGGCCTACTTCAGACGTCTTATGACAGCAGTAGTAAATGTCATGACACCCGTGCAGATGGACAATGTACTTAGAAACGCTGAAACATACACCACTGTACTTCATTAGCACTTACACAACTGCATGGATCATGCTATCCCAAACAGAGCCATGATGGCACCCACCAGATAACGGATGCCACTCTGGGGGTCCAGTTCCATGGACATAATATACAACAAAATGTGGAGGCTGTTGCAAAGTGGAGTACAGTCCCATGGGTGGCGTAGCTCACTGGTCAGCCTCAGTAGGAATCCGGGATCCTTTTTCACATCCTCCAAAGCTAGCTACGTAAACATTACTGTGACACATTACAAGGACTACCACAAAGTATTATGGAGGTGTGTTAGTACTCGATGGCAATACCCACATCTGCGCTGACATACGACGGTTAGGCAGGAACATTACAGAACTGATTGATATTGGCAACATCCTGGCAGATAGGTTCAATGCTAACTTTACACTCTCTCACTCCCTACAGGGCCAAAATCTATACAGGAACAATGCAGAGTCCCTGCGGTCACAACTACGCAGTTCCAACCTGCACTCTCTAAGGCCTGGAACACAGACTCCATGTGACCATCCAACATCCCAGGCTGCGATTTACACAAACCTCAGAACGACATGGCTCCCCACTTGGCCACCAGATTCATTAATAGCCTTGTATCAGACATTGTGGCCCCTGAATGGTGCACAGCAACAGTTATCACACTCCACACAGGTGGCACCACAATGGACCAGAGGGACTATTGCCCTGTACGCCTGACTGGACTGTTCTGCAAGGCTATGGGGCACATCATCATGGAAGTCATTCACAGAGACATTGGTGGGCTCCAGACCTTTGATGCCACCCAGGTTGGATTTGTTAGGGCCAGACCATGGCTCCTACACCTGGTGGACTCATTTGATACAGTTACCAGGGTAGTTGATGATGGTAAGGGGGTCCACACAGCCTACCTTGTCCACTCATTGGCTTTCAGCACTGTTCTCCATTCTGGTATTGACAACATACACATCCACCTGCACATCGACCCCTATGTCCCGAGATGTTATGCAAAGTGGCTCACGAACAGGATCCACACAGTGAGGGTAGCATACCGTAGTACATACTGTAATTCAGCTACACTTGGCATACCCCAGTCCTCGGTCATAGGGCCCCTCATGTTCGGTATATGCTTCCTTGAGGTACAGGCTAGCACAGAGGGACTTTCCCTGAATAGGTTTCCAGACGACTGCAAACAAGGAGCCATGATTGATCCATCAGCTGATACAGACACCCTCCATAAGGGTGTCACTGTGATGGATACCTGGTGTCGATAACATGGCCTCAAGCTGCATGACACAAGGTGCATAGACATCCCCTTTGGATTACAGCAATCACCCACTGACTATCACATAGGTGGTAGTCCCCTCCATACATGTGACATTATACGGGATCTTAGTACACACGTATATAGCACCCACTCCTTTGATAACCATATTGCCAATGTGGCATGGATATCCTTCAATGTGGCCACCCTAATCTGTAATTGGTTTGTAGCCAGAACAAAGGCACCCATTGTACCTCTATACTCCTGACGTATGACACACGTTCAAGGGTACAACACTCCTTTTGGGGTGTACCTTACAGAACAGCAATGGCTTTACATACCACAACATTAACACACCATGAGGATTATTGACCTCTGAAGGATGATGTATGCAGCACAACTACAGACACCACAACTGTACACATTTGCATACTGCATACTCAGGGGTGACCTCTGCTGAACATACAGGGCCCATGTCCACAACAATATTGATGGATATACTCCACATAGGCAACATAAGCAAAAGCCACTGAGAGCAACATGCTCAGGGATATGTACACAAACGCAGATGAGTGGGACATGCTTGAGGGATGCATTCCTGAACCGGACACTCACCATGCTTTGGAACATGATTCCTATGTACATCAAGCAGGGACCCTCACTAGCACTCTTCATGAGATACCTCGATGGGTGGATGGGAGACACACATGTACGCCAGGGATCACTACAGTGGCTGTACTGTACACAGGTGCAAGGAACAAATGGCTCTGCTGTTCACAGACACAGGACACTACCCTAGGGAGGTGCTGCTGGTGAAAACACTGTAGTCGGGCTTACAAATGGACTTGGCCAGACAGCATAGTACCTAACTATGAACCTGTGAAGCTATTACATGTCCTTTGTGCATGGATAATTGCGTAGCTCTTCTATTTCAATTAGCTATCATGCTGTTACACTGTCCTGTGACTACAAGCCATATGTATCCTGTTATTGTGTATTGTACATGCCAATAGACATACCTTTTGTTTGCATGATATAACAGTTATGCTGTGTAAAATATCTGACATATCTACCTACAGTACTGTACATTACACATATTTTAAACATTATCCCATAATGCAAAGCACACTTGCACAGCAGGACAACCTTAGGCATGTTATTCTCATTATATGCCCATAGACATGCCTACTCTGACAGTATATCAACATATACTATCCCCTGTTATGGCACGTACTTGTTGGACAAACCCTACCACTGACGGCGGGTAGTGTGGAATTGTTGTGTTTAAAGCCCTCATGTAGCATCCCTTGTGATGTATGAGATATTTACCTTGTGGCCCACAGCAGGACACACAATTTCTACAAGCGTTACTATGCTCAACAAGACATCACTACATAATACCTTTTCCCACTTTATGCATTGTGTACACTTTAATTCATACAAAACAAGCTCTGCATACACTAACATACTGAATGTTCTACATACCTTGTTAGCGTTCCGAGTCTTCGTAAATATCTCTCTTACACCTTTCCTGTTTAAACGGTTCTATGGTATGAGCATACAGTTTGAATGTATGGCAAGGCATCCTTGTATACATAGATACCTGTAACATGTGGTATCCTGCTGCCAATTGGTGTTACTGAGTAAATTATTACATGCACATCAGCTGTGCAGCTACTCCATTCATCAATTACATGGCAACAGTGGGGTATAATTGAATACTCCACTTGGGCATTGCCCTTTTGCCCTACCTTTGAGAGAGACGGCCTGTATGTGTTTTGTTGTAAGGAATTGCAACTGCTATTTGGAGAGACATGGATATTTTTAATTCATGTCCCCCATGGATTGTGTGTGACAGCTAGAGTATGTGGTTCTACATGTGAGTGTACCTGTCATCTCAACCGTCTGATAAGGGACTATTGCAAACAAAACCTGTAACATCGCCGTCTGTTCCATTATACAACAGCTATGATTTCACATGGTGCCATTACAAGTGTGTCTCTCACAAGGTATGTTAACGCTTTTGCAGATGTAATTGAGTGAGTGGATGTTTGTGATGTTATTACAGTCTGTATTGCAATTGTTTTGGGAGTGGGGGAGATGTAGGTGGGTGTACATAGCATATACAGGTTTGTGGGGACTGCATATCTACATAGTCCATATGTGTGTGTGTGGGCTCCTTCCCTAATTGAAGACCTATCATTTAGTAGACTAAAACTATGGTTGTTGCAGGCTTATACTTTGAGTCATTGTTAATTGGTTCCTATATAGCATGCAGGTGAGGTTGATATTTCAATCCCTCCAGAAATACATCGACATGTAAGGGAATGTTACTAAATGACAGCTGTCTCGTGTATTTCTGTCACAGATATTTGCACTCATTGCATTTGTGTTGGTGACTGAACATCTTAGGCTTGGGTTGCCACCTTTTCAAATGGCCATAGTGGGACATTTGCAGGACACACATCGGTGTTTACAGGCCAACATATACCCATGGTCAGTACACAGGATAGAACATACTTTTATCCTAAATACATACTTATTCTTGTAGCGCTACTTATCATGTTTCTTGTAACATTTACATATTTTAGATACAGGAATAACTATTTAATGCAACTATTACATAATATATGGGGCATAACTATGTCCTACAATGTTGGACATTTGCCCTTTTTAATATTTGTTGTCAGGACACAACTGCCCAAGGAGGGGCTGTCCCTCTTAAAATGGGACAGGTGGTAACCGTATGCCTACGGCCAGCTATGACCACACCTACCGTAATGATCTACATCTGAGTTAGCACTAACAGACACATATGCAAACACACACACACACACACACACACACACACACACACACACACACACACACACACACATTACAGTCCCATGGAAATGCACATGGCACCCTCAACACACACTTACACAGACTACAGCAATCACAAACACAGTTGAACACAGTACCTACCTGGACCGCAGCACCGGCAGCAATAACTAAATGTCCCTTAACATGGTGATAATATTACTCACGGTTCTAGTGTTCCGGTACTGTGGCCTTTCGGTCTTTAAGCCTCGTGATTACGCGTGTCGGTATGTAAAACATTCGGTAGCTGGCAGTATCCTATTTATTTGTACCTCCATGGTTGTGTACATGACGTTGACCAATCTATATATTTACAGATATAGGTGAATCCGTATATATCGACATATATCTCTCTATCACCCTTTCTATCGAGAGAGAGAGAGAGAAAGAGAGAGTGAGAGGGAGAGTGAACACACCTTTCATTGTGTACATGGCTGTGTATACTGTTCCCTGAACTCCGTATGTTTGTGTTTTAACCTGTCACAATACACACCTGCCATTGGTACATCTCAGGTAGCTTAGTGTTAGGTGATTGTGTACATGATTGTGTGTTCTACTCCTGGCAGTGGTTTTACCTTTCAGAGCAGGCACTATTAGTACAGGGGTGAATAATACTAGTTTCACCTGTTCTGGACATCGTTGACCGTGATCTGTGCAATATTCAGCAAAGCTTAGCCCTGTTTCGCACATATCCGTATAGTCATGTTTAAACGACGCTTACCAGCACTTGCCAACACATAAACCCGCTAACGTGTGCTAAACCTGATCTGATGACCTGCATCCAACATCCATTATTCGTGCCTTCGGGATTACGTAAATGCCCTTGCAGGAAGTGGAACCGGGAACATGCACAACAGTCAGTGCCTTTACTACTTGGGCATCTGGGATTTGTACACGTGCTATGGTGTTTTGTATGTGGACTGTACTATGGCTGTTACTCCATATGGCAATCAAATGTGTAACTCAGTTAGTTTACAAATGGATGAGACCTATTAATGATATGTCCAAGTGATGTTTAATGGATGTGCTCCAGCATTGGGAATCTATGTCACAGTGAGCCACACACTATAATGTGCTACACCTTCACACAACCATAGGTGGAGCATGCTGGGGTGACAGATACCTGTCATGGGTACTCCCCATGCTTTTCCACTACATCCCTGATTACATTATATGGAGCCCCTCATTAACACACCAGGAAATCCATGCAGAGTGTGTGGGGAACAGTGATTACACACATGGATCCCGCAATTGGCTCTGCTCCACTGAGGGACAGTTGGTTAATCAATGTGGTGGCAACAGCAGACACTGTTTGCCTTGGCTGATGAATGGCCACTGACAATCGGGCACGTACCTACCGATGTACCTAGGAAACTATATTTACAGTATCAACATATGCTGTTAGGTGAGTGTACTGTTCAGGTGTTGACTTTCCTTGTTCCAATAGCTGTTGTGTGTGCAATGGTTGAGGGATGCCTATGTAGGATTCACACAGTAGGCCACCTATACATTACAATTTACAGGTGGTCGTGTGTGTGTGTGCCATCCAGTTTACTGTGTGTGCAGGTGGAGAGGTGTGTCAGTCCATAGGGGCCTACACTGTCAGTGTATGTGCTATACGTTCCCTCTTTGCCAAGGCATGGGCATATTGAGCATGCCTCCATCTGCCTACTGGGGCTGGCACAGGGTGTTCGTGGTCTGAATCCCTCTGTGCCTGTAATGGCCTTGGCAATTGTGGTGGGCTGTGAGGGCATTCACCATTATGTCCCTGCTGCAGCTGTTTCTGCAGGATCATATTATATAGCATGGAACATACTATGAAGATGTGGGCACACATGCCTGGAGACTACTGCAAGGCTCCACCAGATATGTCCAAGCAACGAAACCATGATTTCAGCATCCCAAACACATGCTCTATGATGATTCTGGTTTGTACGTGTGCCTCATTATGGCGTTCTTGCATGGGTGTGTGCGCATTTCTGATGTGAGTCATCATCCATGGCTCCAGTGCATAGCCAGCATCCCCACAAGGTGGCCATATGGGATGTCCCCCCTGACAAATACCTGATACTGCTGTGAGGCATGCCAGATGTGGGAGTCATGGTAGCTTCCAGGGCTGCCAGCACACACATCCATGATATGCCTGGGCATTGCACACAACCTGGCAGTTGATGGAGTGGTATCCCTTGCGGTTTATGTAGCGCCTACCATGCTCACCGGGTGGTGACTTGATATGTATGTGCGTGCAGTCTATCACACCCAGTACCTCCGGGTAGTGTGCCACATGGTGGAAGAGACGCATATTGCTGGCCAACTCCTCCTGAGTTCAGGGGAAGTATATATGCTCATTGGCATGTGGTAACATGGCATCCAGGAACTGGTGTAGTACCCTGGATGCTGATGCCTGTGAGATCCCCATTATATCTCCAGTTGGCCTTTGAAAGGTACCTGTAGCTAGTATTCTCAAGCTTACACATACCTTCGTGTCCACTGGGATGGATTCCCCTGTGTTGTTTCTGGATCTCAGGCGTGGCTGGCACAGCTCAACTATTTGCTGTAAGATGTCCCTGTCCACCCTGTAATGCTCTACTATCTCCAGATCATGTAGCCCCTGGTAGGTTACCCTTGGTCTGAACCCTCTTGTCCTCCTCCGGGGCCCGCGGCGGTTGTCAGCATCATTCTCCACAACACCTTCAGTCTCTAACACATGGTGATGAATCACAGCTATGGCAGCTCCCAACATGTACATTGTAAAAGTTCCCCATCTGTTTACACCGATGGTGCAGTGTTTGGGAATACACAGGTGTGTGTGAGATGCCTTCACATTTTATACTATTGTGCTTTGAACACTGATGATGTCATAGGGTGTGTATGTACAATCGGAGCTACAGGGTATCTTATGTGTTTTACCACAGGTACTGCTATTGTGGTGCCCTTGATGTTGAATTACATTTAGCTGCCGTGGATTACTTTTTGCCATTCCCTTAACATTTCTTAACATTTCCCCTCCCATTTTCTGGCATGCATCCAGCAGCCTGCTTTCTTTTGTACTTTCCAAAACCTGGCTTAAATTGCGAAATGTGTTCTACGGCCGATCTACTGCAGGTTTGCTTTGCTCTGCGGTGACATTTCTCTATTCTTTGCAATCCGACACCTCCTATATCCTGTTCTGCAGGTTGCTGCGAGCAGACATGTTAGCTGCCGTTGATTGCCCACTGTGAGTTAATAGGTGTTAATTGCTCAGTTGTACTCCAATTACCCTTATGCGGCATTTCCTTATTTTCTTCCCTTAACCTTCCTGTTTGAGCTGTGGTGCGCGGCACGTGTGTCCACTTACCGGGTTTCGGGCACGTTTTCATCCACGTACACATGCACTTTCGGGCACCATATGTGCTCTCAGCTAAACGATGCTATACCTACATCCCCACCCCTATGCTGCAGCTTTGCTTAGCAATGGGCAGCCCGGATTTGCATTGCTCCAATGTGCTTACAGCTACGGTGGCATACCCCACTGCTGATGTCATGTATACCTCCAAACCACTCCTCGGTGCTGTAGTGCTGCACCGTATGGTACATCCTTAGTCCGGCGGGATGTTTGCGATTCACTATTACTTGCCTCATTTGCATAGCATTGACTACTAATTCATAGTTACCGTGCCAAACACTGTCAAAGACCCTTAGCAACCTTTGCAGCTTGGTTGGGGTGTACCATGCATACCATTGAGTATTATGGTGAAATCATGATTTGTATTAAATTGCGATTTTATGACATTTGTATAGATTTTCCTTGTGTTCCCATTTGCACACACATGCCCTGCAGTTGTACTTTGCGTTACTGTGGATATGACATTAAATGTTGTTGTTTAGGTGTTGTGCATCTTTTCTTATGCCATTGGCTGTATATTTAGCCATTGGCATATGTTAACTTTGTAATACATGAGTTTGGTCCGCTTTCATAGCTCCGATGTTCTGTTTGGCAAAATGTAAATCGTTTTTTTTTTTGGTTTACATTTCTGTAGGCTTACGGTATGCCTGCACCACTTAATGAATCGCTATGTACCTTCATTTGCATGGTGCAGTACTGCGCATGATGTGATTAGCATACGTGAGCCGAGGGCTGCGCAGATCTGGCGTACGCTGGTAGTGCACGTGGAATTGGATCGTACCTGTATCGCTCGGCGGCCATAGTTGTTATTATACCGCCTACATTATGCCTGCGCCTGGCACAAGCTTCATGAATCCCAGGGAATATGTATGCATGAAACTGGACTTTTGATAATAGTTTCATTTTTTTTTATGTGTTTTAAAGGGATAGTTATTTAAACTTCCACTTAACATTTTATATAGATAAGCTTTATAAATATATTAATTGTGATATATAATCAGTTTAAGATGTAATATATTATTACTTAAATAATTGTAATAACTTTGTAGACAACATAATTTGCTGTAGGATGATTCTTTGTTAGTGTGATGTTATTTGAGTCTTGCATGCATAACTACTGTAATATGATGTTATATGATGTAACTGTATGCATATAATATTCAATTGTAAATATAATTTTTTATTAGAGTGATGCTTTAATTTGATATATGGTATGATTCTTTTAATATTTAATGTACGTTGATAAGATAGCAACTATGCTGTTATTTCATTAGTTTGGATTATCTAAACCTAAATGACATATATATTTATTCTGATATCAAATATTTAACTACATTAAAAATGAATAATATAGTTATATAGAATATGGAACTTTGATTAATGTATGATTTAAATGTATATACAAATTAGTTATAAATGTTTAAGTTTTAATTAGGTAATATTTATTGTTTTGTTTATTAGAATTGAATACTATGAGTGAACTGCAACTGAAGAACAAACCAGGACCGGCAGGAGAAGAAAAAAATGCTGCTCATGCAAGTGTATCGCTTTATTGGATAATTCCGTAATACAACAACTGTTAAGCGCTTTCAACTGATCATATTCAGTCTTCTTCAGAACAATTTAAAATCTCTAAAACACTCATATATATAATATAATCCATTCATCAATTAAAAAACCCGCCAAACAGATTTAAAGCAGTATGACTCAATTTCTGAATGTGTAATAAAACTATCCTATAAGTGAATATATTATAATAAATTATAAAATACTGAATACCATTTTGCCTATACTTTATAATATATATATATATATATATATATATATATATATATATATATATATATAGTCTATATAGGCCTGATAACTATCTCAAAATAATGTTAAAAAAGGTTTAATACTAATAAAATCATTTAAACCTGGGTACCTAGTGGCATCTGTTTTAATTTGCCATATACTTTCCTTTAGAGCTAGCTGTGCTTTCCAGTTGCCACCGTACATTGTTTGGTATATCTGATCTATGATACAAAATTTGAAACAATGATTCTCTCCTCTATCTAAAATATGTCTGTATAGGGCATTAGTTGTGTCTTTCTTACGTATTTTATAGAAATGTTCGTATATACGTTTTTTCACACAAGTGTGATTCATGCCATCAATGTCAATATATTAATGAAACTAACACCATTATTTTAAACAACATTAACCACACAGAAATTAAAAGTCTAGGTGGCAACTGTAATAGCAAACAAGTGGTGTATGTAGCGAACTGTACTTCCTGTACAGCATTTTCTATAGGAAAGACAGATAGACATTTGAAAAAACGTATATACGAACATTTCTATAAAATACGTAAGAAAGGCACAACTAATGCCCTATACAGTCATATTTTAGATAGAGGAGAGAATCATTGTTTCAAATTTTGTATCATAGATCAGATATACCAAACAATGTATGGTGGCAACTGGAAAGCACAGCTAGCTCTAAAGGAAAGTATATGGCAAATTAAAACAGATGCCACTAGGTACTCAGGTTTAAATGATTTTATTAGTATTAAACCTTTTTTAACATTATTTTGAGATAGTTATCAGGCCTATATAGACTATATATATATATATATATATATATATATATATATATATATATATATATATTATAAAGTATAGGCAAAATGGTATTCAGTATTTTATAATTTATTATAATATATTCACTTATAGGATAGTTTTATTACACATTCAGAAATTGAGTCATTCTGCTTTAAATCTGTTTGGCGGTTTTTTTAATTGATGAATGGATTATATTATATATATGAGTGTTTTAGGGATTTTAAATTGTTCTGAAGAAGACTGAATATGATCAGTTGAAAGCACTTAACAGTTGTTGTATTACGGAATTATCCAATAAAGCGATACACTTGCACGAGCAGCGTTTTTTTTCTTCTCCTGCCGGTCCTGGCTTGTTTATTAGAATAGTTATAGTGTTTTTTAACTTGTAGTGTTTGTTTTGCACGTTGAGAAGCAAGGTCTCTTTAAACTACATAGAAATGAGTTGTTAAATATTAAAATAGAAAGCAATATAAATAAGATATACTGCATGCATATTGTACATACACTTAAATTCATTTATAGTATGTATCAAAATTATTTGCAGTTAAGACAGATATATATGTTGTGCTTATATAGGGTTTGAGAGAGAGGCTTATTTTATTTTATTTTTATTTAGGTTATTGTACATGTGGCCTCAAGCCCTGCTTATAGATTTATGTTTATTTAATAAGAATATGGAAATGTACAGTTAACAGGACTTCTGTTTTGCTATATTTAAAGTAAGAGGTAGTTAGTTAAATGGAGTACTTTAAATATGTATATTATACATGTGATTATAAATATATGGGTGTGTTATTTTAGTCTTTATTTTTAAGATGTTATAATTTTATTTTTGAGAGGTAGAAGCATTGGATTGTTTTTAGATAGATCAATGGGGTTGCTGGAGAGTAGTTTATATGATTGTTTTATCAAACTAGTAATATTTTCTTCCATGATTGGGTGTATAAATGTTAATACATTAGTATAGTTAATATTTGTGTCAGTGGTTTTTCCCATAACAAGATGTGTTAACAGTTTATTCTTGCTAGATTTATTAACTTTTACATATTAAAGTTTAATTTTTGTCATATTTAGCGGTCATGTTACAAATGCATATCTTTGAATATAAATGATTTAATCAAGCTTTTAAAGAGGGGTAGTCTATTTAAATATCTAAAGCTTCATAAAGCTCATATTGTTGTTTTTTTACAAGAAACTCATTTGCTTACTAATCATATAAACAGACTGATATCAAAGGAATATTCAATTTTATTTGGTTCACAGTTGAGATCTAAAAGAAGAGGCACTTCCACTTTTTGGAATAATACATCTGTGTACTTAAAGTGATTGATACTTTTTCTGGTAACAATGGTATATTATGTCTGGCTGTAGTTGAAATAAATAAGAACAATTATACTTTTTTTAATGCTTATTGAATACCTGTGATTGGAGCTAATATATCTAAAAATATTTAGATATTATAAGGTTAAAAAAGGGGAGGTGGTTATAGCTGGAGATCTTAATTGCATTTTGTCCATTAAATACAACACTACTGATAAAATGCCCAGATTTTCTTCAGTTGCTAAGCATTTTGTATATTTTATTAGGTCAATGAATTTAAGATATATTTATGATTTGAGATTATGACATTCTCTCAGTTACACTCATTATTCATATAGCTATGGTACCTAAACTAATATTGATGACATTTTTTTTATTTCCAGAAATGTTTCTAAAATTGAAGATGTGTTATTAGTTGCTTGTCCTGTATCTGACCATAATGCAGTTTCTTTTAATTTTACATTAAAGTCTTCTAATGTAATACATTCCAATAGACTTCCAGCATAGTTAAAATCAAAGGTTTCAGGACTTGTTTTTAAATGAAATAAATAACTTTTTGGAATTCAATAATAATGGTGAAGTTAAAGATGTTATTTTGTGGGATTCATTGAGAGCTTACTTGAATGGAAAAAATTGGTGCATATATAAAAGGAAGGAATGGGATAGAGAACTAAATGCTTTACAGTCTGAAATAGATAATTTAAAGTAATCTATAAAGTCAAATGATAAATCCAAAAATTTAGAACAGAAAGCGTTGGACCTAAAATTTGCTGAAATTCTAAATCATAAGATATCTATTAGTTTAGCAAAACTAAAATTACAATCTTATTCTATAATCCCTACAAGCTTACATAGGTTAGCTATTAAATCAAAGAAAATAGCTAAATTAAATCAAATCAAGGAAATTTCATATAAATCTGATAATATTAATAAAATAGTGATAGCTTTAATAGACATACTGGAGTGTTTTAGGAAACATTATGAACAGATAAATAAAAAACATAGTGACCATTTCACACTGAGCTAATCGGAGGAAGTTGGAGGAAGGGCTCTGAGCTAACGAATCTAAGATATATAACATTAAGTATCCTGTTTTTTGCTTATTTCTGAGTTATTTATAGCACTTTTATTTTAGGTATTAAATAGAATTTTCTACAATTGTTAAGCATCTGGTTGGGTTTGTTTGTTTGCTCTGATTTTTGTTTCCCACTGCCCCTCCCTCTTAGTATCCTTTTTTTGTACTTGGTGGCTTTGCAGTTGCCCACTCCTACTGTAAATTTGATCTGGGACACTCCTCCCAGTCTAGTGACGTTACCTCATTCTACCTATTCCAGGGAGAACATTTGAGAAGGCCAACCCAGTTAGCTTCTGTTCCTCCTTTCCCCTTTCAAATTTGCAAAAAAAAAATAATAATAATCTAAGCTTGTTTCCTGCCTTTCCTAGAAGTTGCCTAGTCCAGATACAGATTTGCTGTATCCAGGACTGTTTGTAAACTTCTGAGCCCCCAAGCATTTCTGTGTTGGAGGGAAGCCTTCTAGCTTAATTTTGTTTCTTAGAACTAGCCAGTTTTCTAGTTTCAGCACTCAAATATGTTTCTTTGAGCTCAGTACTTGTTCAGAACTCATTGTAGGCACTAAATAAGCTTCAAATTACTACAGCACTCAACTTTCCTCGCTTGTCTAGAGGAAAACAGTTTTTAGTACTAAATAAATAAGCACCTATCCAGGCATGTCTAAGGGTCATCTCCCTGTGTTTTCTCCTCTCTACCTGATGAATCTGGGCATCTTGGGGCAATGCAGTAATTGCCTCATGTACACAGACAACCCTCTCCTCCTACCACCCAACACTACAACCTGTGAGAGATGCACTTATATAACCAAACTGGAAGCAAAGCTCTCTTCACCCAAGACTGGACTAGACAGTCAAGAGGAGAAGGTAAACATTTGCACCACACCACACTCATCACATAGTCCCTCAAAACCTACACCACCAAAAAACACACACAGAAACATAAAACACACCCCTACATTCATGGAGGCTCTCAAAAAAAGAAAATCTACCCAAGCAACAGGGACCTCCAAAGCAAAACAGCAAGCAACCTCCACCCCCCAACACAACCCAAATGACACACAGCCCACAAACTCAGTGTGCTACTCAACCACAGCCCATAAGGCATAACAACATACCTAACACTAGTCATAGGTGACTCTATAGTCAGGCACACTGATGTTCCACTCACCGGGCTAAACAAGGAGAAAGTCACTGTCAGCTGCCTGTCAGGTGCCAAGATCTGCCACATAATGCATGCATTCAAGTCACTCCACAGGAAGTACAAATATGACTCTGTCATTGTCCATCTTGGTGTGAATGACCTGAGACATACCTCCCTGGGCTACTTGAAAAGAGACATGGAGGAGCTTTCTGATCTTGTAGCCCAGGCAGGTATGACCCTAGCCCTGAGTAGCATCCTGCCATCACACAGAATGATACCACAGTACAAGAACAAAATTATTGACTTCAACAACTGGCAAAGCTTCTGGTGTCATTCTAAGGGGATCCAGTATCTATCTGCCTGAGATGACATGATCAACAAACCACGATGCTTTGCCAGAGATGACCTGCACCTGTCGCCCTTGGGATTCTGGATACTGGCTAAGGCTCTTGCCACCCCTATAGTGCCTTTTTTAGGCAAGATTCAAATGACAAATTCACCACCGTAACAGGTACAAGCAAGCAAAATCTGAGGGTAATGCTACTCAATGCTAAAAGTCTAAACCTCAAAATGCACTCACTCAAGGCACTCCTTAAAATGGAGAACATCGACATCTGTGCAGTGACTGAGACCTGGTTCAAGGCTCCAGAGAGCACCCCTGCATTACCAGGCTATAATTCATATCACACCTTTCGGCCACCTAACTTGGACTGAAGCACTAAAGGCGGAGGTGTATCAATATTCATTAAGGATATCCACACCTCCAGGCTAGTTGATCAGCATAATGCATCTGAGATTATCCAAGTGCAACTAACTCTGTACAAGACAGCAATGCAAATTGTAGCTTGCTACAGATCCCCCACCATGCCCCAGGATTCCCACTCCTCATTTCTTGATAGACTGCAAAATATTAGGGTACAACATAACACCCTAATAATGGGCGATTTCAACTACCCCACCATTAACTGGGAAAATTACTCATGTAACAACTCTTGTGCTCAACGTTTTCTGGAATTCATAAATTCTAATGCCTTGGATTCTCTTATTCACACCCCTACCAGGGGCAGCAATTTCTTTGACCTGGTCATTACCAACATGTGCATCCGGTGTTCCACACCAGAGGTCAATTCCTCATTTGGCCATATCCGACCACAAGTAAATCACCCTAGACATCCACATCCCAGCCCCACCCCCCATTAGGGAAACCACCGTAAAAAAATTCTTCAAAGCCAACTTCATGCTTCATAAGAGAGAAGTGGCAAAATTCACAACAGCCATGCTGATGGACAATAGAGATACAACTTCTGAATCCTATACAGTTGCACTTTATAAGCACTTACACGAGTGCATGGATCATGCAATCCCTAACAGAGCCAATATGCTATCCTCCAAGAAAAGGAAGCCAATCTGGTGGTCCCCTGCTTTAAACAAACTCTACAACAGAAGAAAGAAACTGTTGCAAAAAAGAGTAAAATCCCATGATTGGAGGTACTCCGTGGTTAGCCTCAGTAAGAAGCTGAGATCCCTCATAAAATCCTCCAAAGCTAGTTATGAAAACAAAATCACCACTGATTCTAAAGACAACCATAAAGCATTATATAGCTATGTCAAGAATCTCAATGGCAACAATCAGATCTGCTCTGAGTTACAGCACAATGGCACTGACTATACAGACTGTGTTCTACGTGACCTACAGAACAAACTGGCACCCCACCTAAGTACCATGTTCAATCATAGCCTCACCTCAGGCTTTGTGCCCACTGAATGGTGCACAGCAACAGTTATCCCACTCCACAAAGGGGGAGTAACCACGGACCCCGGGAGCTACCACCCCATTAGCCTGATGAGCCTGCTTTGCAAGGCTATGGAGCATATCATCATGGAACTTATAAACAATGACACTGATAATCTCCAAACTCTGGACCCTACCCAGTTTGGGTTTGTAAAAGGCAGATCATGTTTCCTAAACCTGATAGACTTCTTTGAAGTGGTCACCAAAGCTGTAGATGAGGGTAAGGTGGTACACACAGCCTATCTAGATCTCGCCAAGGCTTTCAACACCATCCCCCACTCTGGAATTATAGACAAACTCACTAAACTAGGTATAAATCCCTATGTCACAAGATGGGTTGCCAACTGGCTAACTGACCGAACCCACACTGTGAAAGTAGCAGACTCTAAATCCAACTTCAGACCAGTGGCAAGTGGAGTACCACAGGGTTCAGTCATAGGACCTCTCCTGTTTGGTATCTACTTCTCTGAAGTACAGGCTAACACAGAAGCCATAATCAAATCTCGTAACAATGTGGACATCCTACAAAAGGGCCTCACTGAGACAGATGCCTGGTGTCAAAGCCATGGCCTCATGCTCAGTGCCAAAAAGTGCATTGTCATCCCTTTTGGTAAAAACTCTGTACACATGAACTACCACATAGGCGGTAGTCTACTTAACACCAAAAGTGTGATAAGAAACCTTGGGACACAGGTGGACAGTAGTCTCTCCTTTGATAATCACATTGCCACAGTAGTCAGGAAATCCTTCTACATGGCATACCTCATCACAAAAGATCTCTCATCCAGGAAAAAAGAGATCATTGTTCCCCTCTACTCATCACTTATTAGACCCATTATAGAGTACAACACCCTTTTGGTATGTACCTCACAAGACATCTATAACAACTGGAAAGGCCGCAGAAATACCTCACAAAGAGGATTACCAGCCTCAAACAGATGCCCTACGCAGACTGTCTCAAAAAACTCCAGCTTTACTCTGTCACATATCGCCTACTCAGAGGTGATCTCTGCCTAACATACAAAGCTATGTCAAACCCAGACCTGTTGGACATGCTCCACATAAAGAAATCCCAATCCCTCTGAGCTACATGCTCTAGGGACCTAAACCTTGTCACCACAATAAACAGAACATGCTGGAGGGATAGATTCTTGTTTCAGAGACTTCCCATTCTCTGGAACAAACTACCTATCTATATCAAGCAAAGCTCCTCATTAGCACTCTTCAAGAAAAATCTTGATGATTGGATGGGTAATAGGAAATTCACCCCGGGGATCACTTCTGTGGCTCTGCTTGACAGGGGCACAGGAAAATAATTTTCTTGGGTGGCAAAAGCCAGGGTACTGTTTGGGTAGGCTTATAAAGGCCCTAGGGCCAATAGCCTAGTACCTACCTATGAACCTATGAACCTAAATAATAGTATTTTAGTAGCTAGATTTTCAAAAGATAATAATTCAATACAAGTTAACTAAAGAATAAATTAATAGAATTGATGTCATTTTCTTTAAAAGAAATAAAATATCAGATTAAAAAAATAAAGAATAATAAAGCTCTAGGTCTAGATAGTATAAAACTAGAGTTATACAAATTAATACCTGATAATGTAATAAATATTTTATTAAAAGCTTTTGAGGAAATTAAATCGATTTCCATTGTTCTCTTATATCACCTAAATTAAAACTAGATAAAGATCAAACACTATTTTCCTCATATCATCCTATTTCACTTTTAAATGTTGATGTTTTTGTCTATATTAGCTAATAGAATTAATTTTATTTGGGCAGGAATAATTAATGTTGATCAAACTGCATTTATGTTAAATAGGAGTGTGCAAGATAATGTAATTAAACTTACTACATTAACATCGTTTGTAATAAAAACAAAAACAACTTTCAATTTTTAGTCTACATGTTGATAAAACTTTGATTCAGTGAATTGGTCTTACTTATATAAAGTGCTCAAACAGTATAATTTTTTACAGAGTTTATATATTTAATTACTAAGCTCTACAATAATTCTTATTCATTCATCAAAATAGATTCTTTTTTGTAGTTCATTTAAAATTCTAAAAGGTATGAAGCAGGGATGTCCTTTGTCACCCTTATATCCATTAGTTATAGAACCCTTTGTAAATTGTATTATATCAAATGAAAACATGAAAGGCTTTTAATAGATGATAATTATATCTCAGAAATTCAACTTTTTGCATATATTGTACTCACAACTGGTAATATAGAAACATCACTGATACATATAGTTGATTTCATGAAATGTTTTGCAAAGATTTCAAGTTTGACCTTTGATCACCATAAAACTAATACTTTGCTAATTAATAAGACATTAAATAATTCAATTAAATAAGTTATTTTAAGTGGGATAATGCACAAACTAAATATCTTGGCATAATAACATGAAGCTGAAAGGATTTAGTGTTAGTAAATAAGAAAAAAATATTATTAATATAATTGCTCAATTAACTACTAATTGGAATAAATTCTTCTTCACTATGGAAGATTGTCTTACTTTAATTAAAATGGTAATCTTGTTTGATATTAAGTCACATTTTAACCCCCTTCCAAAACTTTTTTCAAGAATATAAACACTATGCTTCTTGACTGTATTTGGTATCTGAATAAACCAAGGATATCCTTTAAGCATACAAAAAGTTGGAAGAAAGTTGATATAGGCATTCCAAATATTGAAACAAATGCTACTTCAGTCATCATTAAAATAGTCACTCAGTGGCTTAATTCATCGTATGATTCCAAATAGAAATGAATTCATGAAAGGACTTTAGTTATTAATAATAAATATATTGCAGAGACTCATACACAAATTGTGTTTAATACATTTTATTGTGTTTTAAAAAAAAATTATATGAATGGAGGTAATAACTTTCCTCCATTTCTTTTGTTCATCACATCCTTTCTTCATTTAAGAAGTTTATGTATTCTAATTGCATGGGTAAAAATCCCTTGTTTTTGTTGTTTCCTATAGTATACACAAATGAATGTTTAGCAACACATACTGTTAGTAAAATACTAGATTTTAAAAATAGCAGCATAATCTTTTGGCATTAATTCCTAAATGGTAATAAAATACATTCAGTAGATTATCTTCTTGATGGTTATAGTTTAAAAATGACCAAATGGTTGTTTTTACAAATTTGTAAGGAATTTTTACGTGATAAAATAATAAAAATATTATATGATTCAGTTATGAAATCTGTTCCTAAAATTGTATACTTTTTAATTAATATGACCGGTAATTTAATAAGTAATTTATCTAGGAAATATATATATATATATATATATATATATATATATATATATATAGGTCTACTTTGAAACATTTAAAACCCATAACATCTAATTTCATAACATTGAGACCAGAACATCTAAAACCCAAAATATCTAAAACCCATAACATCGAATTTCATAATACTACAAATCACAAGAAAATAACAAATCCTCCACATATAACAACACCAAACTACCAAACACAGTTTTTACTACATTTATGCAGGTGGCATAACCCCCTGCACATCACACACTGTAAATTAAATATACCAACTCCATGATCGCAGTACAGTGGGAAAAAGTTGATTTCCTAACCCCACTGTATCAAGTTCCCCTGCAGAAATATAGTAAAAAGTGTGTTTGGTAATTTGGTTTCATTATATGTCATTATATCTGGAGGGCATGTTATTTTCATGTGATTTGTACTGTTAGATGTTATGAAATTCAATGTTTTGGGTTTTAGATGTTCTAGTCTCAATGTTATGAAATTAGATGTTTTGGGTTTTAGATGTTTTGAAGGGGACACATGTATGTGTGTGTGTATATATATATATATATATATATATATATATATATATATATATATATACATAAATTCTAAAAAATTATTTTGTTTATTCTGATTTGACATTTTGGAATTATTCTTCAAAAATTAATAATGTTTTTTTTTGATGAAAACAAAACATTAGTATTAAAATCTGCAGATACATCTACTTACTCACTATATTGAAAAGCTTTAATATGGAAATATTTGCATAGAATTTTTACTTGTCCACGTAAGGCTGTGTTAATGTATAAATCAACAAATATTAATTGCTAGAGGTGTGGTATAGCTTTAGATGCAGAATGGGTACATATTGTGATAAAATGTAAGATAGCATCTCCCTTTTGGATAGACTGTAATAATTTTACTTAAGCATTATGGTTGGATAGACATAGTATTTCTAATTCCTCAATTTTATTTAATGTTCCAGTTCCAGAAATAACGCCAATAATGCAAGTGCCCCTTTTTTGATTTATTTTAGCTATAGCTAGGAACGTAATCACAAAAAATTGGAAAAATAAAATTACCCCATTATTTATAGAATTTATAAACTTGACTAAAACTGTTTGTAAGAATGAATTGTCAACTATTAAAATGAGAATTTGAAATGTCATACATCTTTAAACTCTTAGCCTAAACTAAGTGATCTACTTGAAAAATATTAATGGTCTAATTGTCTTATAGGATAATCTTGTTATGCACTATTGTAAATAGTTATATGGTTGTTAAGTTTTAAGCTTTTTTCATCTATTGTTATTGTTAACGTTTTAATAAAATTAAAAAAAGATGTATTGCCATGCTATCTCTCTCTCTCTATATATATATATATATATATACCACGTACATCTGGAAGAGACTTCCACTATATGGCAAGCAGAGTACCACCCTAGCCACCTTTAAAGTAAGCCTAGAAAACTAGATAGGTAGCCGCATATTCACTTCCAGTATATCTTGTGTTGTCCTTCTTGAGGCTGGGGGGTAGTTTTGAATATGATTTATTGTCTAGGTGTGCGGTATCCGCCGAGTGATTGGTAGCAAGCTTATGAACCTAGGTTAAGGCATTTACTTCTTTGCAAAACTAAACACTTACATTTATAATTGAGCAAGTAATTTATAGATAATTATTTTTGGAATGGTAGATGTTTTGAAAAGACAGCGAGCCCTCAATACAATGCCTGAACATATGCTAATCTGGTTGACAGATCAGCCAGTACTGTTAATGTCATGAGCACAAAGGTTGAAATCTGTGTAAACAACAGGCCACATATGAACAAGAGGAATGTACCTGGCTGTACAAACATACAGCAAACCATGGAAGTAATGTAAACCATTTACATCAAGATTTACAGACAATGGGGGGGACCACTGAAATGCCAAGGCCCTGGTGTTATGTGTTGGCACTGTAACAAAGTGAACTGCGTACAATTTAAATGTTCAGAATTTCAGTCTAAGTAACAAAAGCCAAAAAGATGGAGGTAACAGAGGAGGCTTCACTGTAGTGGCAAAGTGGTCTGAGACAACAGCAGTCCCAGAATACAAGAACCTGAAAAGAAATAATTGAAGAGGGACATTACTGCAGACTTAAATAATATTACTTGTACTGGAGGACAAGGAAACATCTGGCAGAGTTTTAATAGGAAATTATTTTGATGATATCGTACCTTGTGTGCATCCAAATAAACATAACCATGCCTGTGACAGTCATATGAAGAAATCCTCATATGAGTGACCCAGTTAGTGAACACCCCTAACAGAGGCCATTGATGTGACTTCTTCAAGGAAGATTTAGGTAATAGAATCTTAGTCACAGCTATCAAGAGGTACTGGAACTCCTTCAGATGGAGAACTGGGGAGGATAACTAAATGTTGAGCTGGGCATGGCCCTCAGATCCTATTTTACAGGAGTTGAAAGTAGTATCTAGTGAAGCCCCAGATTCTCAAGGGTAGTGAAAATTTGTATAATGGGGCAATGGGCCATTCCACAGAGAATCAACACTTGAAGAGGACATGAAGGGAGAAGGGTAGTCAGAAGTGTCTGACATCAGGTACTTCTGTCTATAGCTAAGTATATTCCTTTATCAGGACATATGAGCATAAAGTACACAAAACAGAAGCCTATACATTAATTATTATTGGCTTGGTACTGGAAAAGACATTGGAGAATACTGCATGACTTTTGAGTAATGTAAAAAGGTTAGAAAGTCAAGATACAAATCCATCAACCATGAAATAAGATAAATCCATGTCTACATTAGGGTCTGCGTCTCTTATTGAGGAATCATCTCGTGTCTGACCTAAGTAATGCAAAGTCAAACAAAAACAGTCTCAAAGACAACACAATGAAGACTTAACAATGAAACTCCATCTAAAGGGGGCATCGCAATTTAAAACTAAAAATAACTGATACGTGAAATATCTTTCACTGTAGGTTTATAGAAAAGTTTCATGAGTGACAAAGCCATAAGTAATGTATGATGTTTTCTTAATCTACATTCAATTGTAATGAAGATAAAAATTATAAATTTAATATGTATTTAAACCCTGTTTTATAAGTTTGCTGTTGCAAATGCATATTGCATTTATATTTTTTATGTTTTTTTAATATTCAAAGTTTTAAGAGTATATCATAAGGTTTACATTGTATTAGATTTTAGATTTTATTTTTAGGAAGAGATTAAGAATTTCCAACTATGTTATTTGGTTTATATCATGTGTTTTGACAAAAGAGGTATTTAAGAACAAAACTGTAGCTGTTTAGATTGTTAAATCTAATGAAGTCCCTTTGGATGTTTTGGAATGAAAGCACATTGTATTTTATGCATTTGTGCTTAACTCACAGTATTAAGCAATGTTTTATAGCCACATTCATGAAGCTTCATGGTGTTTGGTGTTTGGAATTAATGTAACATGATATGGCATTATCCTTTTTTATGCAGATTTATTCAGAGATAATTTAATGTGTGTGTGTGTGTGTGTGTGTGTGTGTGTGTGTGTGTGTGTGTGTGTGTGTGTGTGTGCGTGCTCGTGTGTGCGTGCTCGTGTGTGCGTGAGAGTGCGTGTGTAAGATAGTCTAGGAATTTGCTAAGGCTAATGTCAGAATTTGTTAATTTTGTATTTTTTGTTATTTTTGGTTCTTTCTACTTAATTAGTATAGACAGTTTGGTCCATTTTGCTGATCATGCCATTTGTTGATTATTCATTTATGGTGAATTCTTTATTTCAAATGTTTTCTTTTATTTTAACTTTCTATATTTCAGAAGAAACAAATTACTTTTCTAGATTTTAGTAGATCATATTGTGTGTGCATTTGTGTGTGTCAATATGTGTGTGCGGGTGCTTTTTGTGTGTGCATGTTTATGTGCTTGTATGTGTATATGTATATGCATATGCATGTGTACATAGTGTGCATGTGTGTATGTATGTGTGTGTGTGTGTGTGTGTGTGTGTGTGTGTGTGTGTGTGTATGTGTGTGTGTGTGTGTGTGTGTGTGTAAGATATTATAAGACTTTGATAAGGCTAATGTTAGAATTTATTTAATTTTGTATTTTTTTTTTTTGTTCTTTCGACTTAATTAGTATAGACAGTTTGGTCCATTTTGCTGATAATTCCATTTGCTGATTGGTAATTTATGGTGAGTTATTTATTTCAAACTTTTTCTTTTATTTTAATTTTCTTAATTTTAGAAAAAAAACAAATTATTTTTCTAGATTTTAGTAGATCGTATTGTGTGTGCATTTCTGTGTGTCTGTATGTGTGTGGGATGCTGTTTGTTTGTGCATTGTGTGTGCATGCGTGTATATATGTATATGCGTGTGTACACATCAGTGTCCATGCATTTGTGTGTGCGTGTGTGTAAGATTAATATTGCCTTACTTTTATCAATATCTTTTCCATATCATTTTCTTTATTATTTCATTCTAATACTTGTTTATAAGACATAAACTCCAGTTCAGTTTCTAAGTCTCTCAACAGTTGTCACCCATCATATTTCTGAAATACACTCTGCCTGGCAATATTGCATTTAAGCCCAGAGGATAGCAACTCTGGGAGGAGTTGCATATGGTAATACATTCTAAAGCTGAAAAGAAATTATGACTATGATAGTTAGGTTTAATGTACAACAAAGACCATAACTATTATTTTTGTTCATCTAATTCACTTTATCCTTCCTTTATGCCTTGCTTAAAGAATTCTTTGTGTACTGAAAATAAGAATGCATCATGTACTCCTGCACCTTACAACCAAGCATAGCATCAAGGCCTCTCAGTGACCTAGGTGACAGATAAACTGCAAACTACAGCATTCTTCATGAAAGGTGAAATAGGGTCACCTGAACACTCAGGCCCCTGCTTATTGATTTATGTTTACTCTAGAGCATTTTTGGCAAAAATGAAAAATGGACTGTCACTGTACTGTCAGTTTATACAGTAAATAATCATTTCTCATCTATCCTAAATTCAACCTAACTTTAATCAAATCTTAAAAATATGTATCTATGTCCTAGTAACACAACAGGTGTGTCTAGGAATGCTTCTTTGTCATGATACACATTATAAGACAACAAGAAGTCCTGCTTATTACAAAATGACCTGATGTTATTCTGCTCACACAGCTTTCTAGTTATAGTTTACTTTTACTTTGCTGGTATTGCTTTAAGCTAATTAGCTTTGGCTAAACTTCTCACACAGCCGGTCCTTACCAAGACAATTCAGTATGAATCAGTGCTGTTACTGCCAATAAATTAATTTGTAAGCTGCGCCAGACCTTTTCACTTGCTCAGAAGCTGGTGTTGCATGGTGACATAATCTGTTTATCTATCTCTCTCTTTGTCTATCTATCTATCTATCTATCTATCTATCTATCTATCTATCTATCTATCTATCTATCTATCTATCTATCTATCTATCTATCTATCTATCTATCTATCTATCTAATCAACCAATGCTTTGTATCAATGCTTTTTTAACCAGGTTAGTCCTACTACATTTGTGACCTCTTTTCAGGGGACACCCAAGGTGGTATTTATACTACTAGCCTTTTTACTTTTTGAATGGAAATGCTACTATTTTGAGGTCCCACATGTCTTCCATAAGAAACTGCAGACTTCCATTCCCTGGTATATTCAGTTTAACTAATTTAGTTGTCATACTTGTATTTAATGTCACAGAGAACTGTTTGCTCTTTGCTGATAGTTTCATTATGTCGTACACCCTATGCTTATTAGGAACATTTGTTCCTTATGCACACAACTCATAACTCATCTTGTCAATGTCCTTTTCATGTGCTTTGCACAGTGCTTGCTTTGTATTGTCACGTCCACTCTTACATGTCTCTTTATATTCATTTTTTTTCATAAATGTGTCACTAGCTTATTCTTCCAGCAACTGCAAAGGGAATATTCTGTCATAGCTCTTTCAAAGTTCCACAAAATCTGTTGGCCCTGCAATTTCTTAACAATTAAGAACAATTAAATTTAGCATTCTGGTTTAAACTACTGATTTATTTAATAAGTGAAAAAGAAGCATAGTTGATTGAGGCATAGGTCAATTTAGACAAAATAAGCTAGGAGAAATGTTGCTAGCATGTATTTCAGCTTTGTCAGTACATTTTGTACAAAATTAGCCAAAAGTCATTTCTGTCATGGGGAAAATAAACATCATGGCTGCTAGAAAAGCATTCATAAAGTTATAAAAATACATTGGACGGCCTTATTTTCTTTCCCCTGAAACTTAGTTGATAAATTGGACATTAGTTAAATTATGACTCATCTTAAAGCTAAACAGCGGGTTTCAGCTTTTAATGGTTATCTGTTTCTTAGCACACTGTATTATGAGATCGAATTTGCTGTATAGCTATAATTCTGGTACGACTAATCATGTTTTTTGTTACTTTTTTCCTTTTATTATTGACATGAGTATAATCGTAAATGGAGCAGGGTTGTTAACAATGACTCCTTGACTTTAAAGCAAACTAAAACTTCTTTCTCCTATTATTTTCTTATGTGATGTATCTTTGTATTCTTCAGAGATCAAAATGATGCCTGCCTCTGTGTGGTTGGCTACAGAGAAAAAATATGTATTTATGTGTGTGTGTGTGTGTGTGTGTGTGTGTGTGTGTGTGTGTGTGTGTGTGTGTGTGTGTGTGTGTGTGTGTGTGTGTGTGCAATTGTGTGGTATTTGCTCTTCTAATTTTATTGATAACACAGTCTTGTATGAATCAAATGTGGGAAATAGCAAACATATTCTGCACCTTGCCTATAGAGATCATGGCAAAACCAATACTTCACTGAATTATTAAAAATACCACAACTATAATTTCAGTAAAATTTTCTTGCATGTTTCATGAATTTTGTAATTCTGTGTATTACTCCCAATGAGACTAAGCATACCATAAGTCAAATTCCACAATAATTGTAATGGACTCTTAGTAAGATTACACGGCACACAGTATTAATCTTACTTTTATCATCTTGCTCATAATAATGCATGACAAATCGTTCTCAATAACATGATAAATAAGCCAAAAATAAAGTCAGAAGACCCACTTTAACTGCTTAATATGGGAATAAAACCTCAAAGTATATAACCAGAGGTACTCTTGCTGAAAAGTTAAACTCATTGCAGGAAGAGGTGTCAATCACAACTTTCCTTACAGCCTTAAAAACTAGGTGCATAGGTTCATAGGAGGTTACTAAGTTAATGACCCTAGGGCCTTAACAAGCCTAGTCATGTAATACCCTTCCTTAGTTGACCATGGTTAGATGGTCATTGTTAGCAGAGTGAATCAGTGCTTAACATCAACTGCACATGTCCATGAGGGGCAGGTGCCCAGGGTGAATTTGTGGTCTCCCATCCAATTGTCAAGGTTGCACTTAAATAGGGTCATTGAGGAGCTCTGCTTCACATGAAGTAGGAGTTTATTCGAGAGGACAGGCAAACTCTGGGAGACATATCTGTCCCTCCAACATGTTTTGTTTATGTCACAGTCTAGGCCGAGAACCCTGAAGCCAGTGACTCTTGTCCCATTTGACTTGCAGACATGCAGCATTTCCATTTGGGCAGGGTCAGAGATCCCTCTATAGGCCAGGCATAGGTTACCTCTCAGCAGTCTGTAGGATACAGAGTTTAGAGACAGGGCTTTCAGTCTTTTGATTCAGTCATATTTTGGAGGCCCTCAGTTTGCTACCCATCTAGCAACATATGAGTTAATCCCCAGCTGGGAGAGTTTCTCAATGATACCTGAGTGGGGGATTATGTTAAAGGCCTTGGCTAAGTCAAGATAGGTGGTATATAGTGCTTTGCCCTCATCCACGGCTTTGATTACATTCTCAAAGAAGTACACCATGTTTAATTAGCAAAATCTGGACTTAATGAAGGCTAACTGGCTGGGGTCAAGAGTTTGGAGGTCGCCTATGTCCTTGTTGATAAGGTTCATGATTCTCTCCACAGCCTTGCAGATAAGCCTGGTTAGTCTTATGGGTCTATAGATCCCAGGGTAAGTTGATGGACCCCCTTTGTGTAAGGGGATTACTGTTGCTGTTCTCCACTCTGCTGGAACAAAGCCATTGCTCAGGCTATGGTTGAAGAGAGTGCCAAGCAGTTCTACTAGGTCTTGTTTTTGATTGTTTAGTAAGCCACATGAGATGTTATCTGGTCCCATTGAGGCTATGTTTTTGGCCTTGAAGAGGCCTGTTCTTTTCAGATGCTAGATAGTGGTCTAGTGACAGGGGTGCTTTGGGGGTGTTTCTGGTGGGGACAGGCGGGTGAAATTTGCACCAGATCTGTCTAGCAGAAGGTTGGCAATTTCTTCAGGTTCAGTGTGAGTAGTACCATCCACAGTCAGTTAGGCAAATAGCTGGACATTCCCTTTAAGATTTTGGACATAGCTAAAGAAAGCCTTATGATCGTCTTTAGTTAGAGATGCTAATTTAATCTTATAATTGGCTTTAGAGATCTGATTTGCTTGTAAAAGCTATGAAGGGTATTCTACCTCTGGTGAGTAAGTTCCCTCTTGTTCTTGAAAAACAGTTTATTTATTTTGTTATATAAACTGTTTATACTTGCAGTCCACTAGAGTATCCTGTTTCTTCGGGAAGACCTGATTTTGATTCTGTCAGGTACAACTGAGTCTATATAATTCTTTAAATGTCTATATAAGGCATTTGTGTACTCCTCTGTGTAGCAGTTATTGTTGACTGAGTTAGCAGGGTGGTTTGAATATTTTTCTACTCTCACTTAGTAGGCTAAAGTTTGCTTTGTAGAAATATTTCACTTTGTTTGCCCCTGTTGGGGTGTCCAATCTGAGCTTTACTTTAAATGAGACAGATCTATGGTCTGACCTCACTAGGGAGGGCAACACACGGTGGGTAGTGGAGTGACTCCCCCATGTTGTTGAGTATCTGGTCCAGGACATTCAAGCCCCTTGTACAGGTGCAGACTAGCTTTTCCAGATCATTTGAATTAACAAAGTCCAGGAACCTCATGGCGATCACATTTCTGCTTGTGCATGTTGTCCAATCTATGGAACGATAGTTGAAATCTCCCATGACCAGAGTGTTTGGCTGTATAGGGAGTGATACTAGCAAATCCAGGTAGTCGGTGTGTTTCTCTTGGTTCATGGTGGGGGAAATCTAGCTGTGATGTGGCAAAGTGTTTAGCTATAGGTAATTGTAACTGGAGTAGCTCTAGAGAGTTATATTGTTTAATCAGTCTCGAGGTGTATTTGGATTTAATGAAGATGGATACACCTCCACCTTTGGTTCTTTCAAACTCATTTTGGGGTCTGATTGTGTGGAAGTCATTGTAGCCTGTATGACCGGGGTGCTGTCTGCAGCCTTTAACCAAGTCTCAGTGACTGCACAGATGTCAGCATCTTTCAAGGTGAGGAGTGCATTCAGTGATTGCAGTTTTCTGTTGATGCTCCTAGCATTAAGCAGAATAACCTTGAGTTTGTCTGGAGAGGATTTCTTCACATCAGGAATTTTTTTTTGTTTTGACTTTGCTAAAAATGGTAATATGGAGGAGGTAAGTGTATTTGCCAGTATCCAAAAGCCTAGAGGAGACAGGTGAAGACCATCTCTGGCAAAGCAGCATGGTCTCTCAACCATGTCTTCCCAGGCTGACAGATAGTGGATCCCCTTGGATTGATACCATAAGCTAGACCAATTGTTAATGGAAATCATTATTTGTCTGTACTGTGGCATCATCCTGGGTGAAGGTAAAATGCTACTTAGTGCTAGGGACATACTTCCTTGAGAAAAATAATCTGACAGTTTAGTCACATCTCGTTTCATATAGTCCAGAGAGGTACGTCTCATGCCATTCACTCCAACAGGTACCATGACAGAGTCATAATGGTAATTGTTGTTGAGTGACTTGATTGCATGTCTGATTTGATGGATCCTGGCACCTGACAGGCAGCTAACCATACCTTCCTCCTTGTCCAGCCTGGTGAGAAGGACATATATGTGTCTCACTATGGAATCACCTATGACCATGACTTTAGGTTTTAAGGTGTTTTGTCTTAGGGGCTTATTTGTTGAGACACTTATACGTGTGTTGCTATGTGAAATGATCTCTGTGTTCCCATGTGTGATCTGTTTGTGCTTGGGAAGTTTCTAGTCCTTTGATAGGCTCTTAATGAGTACCTCCACATAGGTGGGTCTATGTGGCTTGACATTTTCTTATGTGAGAGGAGAGGTGTGTGTGCTGAAAACCTGCTTGATGTCTTGTTTATTATTACATGACAGGATTGCTATAAGGGAATTTGCAAAGAAATCCTAATATTGTTCAACAGAAATTAAAAATAGCTCTATAGCTCTGGGAACACATCAAGGTAACCACCTGTCTTACTGCCACCTTTTTTCATCCACTTTAATGGTGCGACTGTCTCTTAGGTCCATATACTCAATGGTGATCTCTCAATAACTTGGAACCTAGGTGTAGCTGACCTTTAGCTTTTATTTACCAATGTCCATTTGCTGTATACTGGCATATAAATATCTGTTTGCCATTAGTATTTCCCTATGTCAAGACAGTGTTGCTTGGCATTGAAAATAAGTCCTGTAATGAAAACAGTTAACTCAGCTAAACCAGAAGACTGTACAACAATCAAATTACTATCCATCTAGAAAAAAAAACTAATGGAAAAATCTCTCATCAGGTGTTAAACTACCTGCACAGTAAGGTTCTCTGTGCAGTACACAGCATAGATGTAATGAATACATAAATACTCATGACTGCCCCTAATGTCAGAATTTGGGGATACACTAATAAGGGGCTGCTAAAAGATGGGTTGCTGTTACACTTGCCAAATACTTCTATATGACTTATTCACAAGTTTCCAATTCACTCAGAACCATAAATATGTTTTACTACATGCCCTGTAGCTCCAACTATTTCAAAGGTAGGAGTTCTAGAGTTAAACAGTGTTAGTTAATTCACATATTACTAGGAAAGCAGTCTTCATGATCATTGAAAAGGCTAACCAATGCATCACAGTAAACTGATAAATAAACTAATTATCCTAATTAAAGAGTGCCATACTACATAAACCAGGGATGAATTTGCAAATACCCATCCAATTGTTAAGTCTGGTTTTAAAGGTGGTTAACATATTACTTTGTTTGACATTCACAGGAAGTCTATTCCATAGGTAGAGAATACATTCTGTTTATATTAATGGTACCAGCAGGTACTATTTATATAATGATGGAGACTGTATTCTTATAATTAACAGCTTTCAGAAAGTCATAGAAGTCTATTCATAGGACTAAGCAAAAGAGCCCATACTTTTAATATATATAAATATATATATATATATAAATATATATATATATATATATATATATATATATATATATATATAATATATATATATATATATATATATATATATATATATATATATATATATAAAAAATTATCTAGCTATCTATCCATAAGTTAGAAATCATTGTGATCTGTGTATTTGGTAACTTGTTTGGAAAGGTAAATTATAAGGGGGTTGTTGCATTCTATGATGGGCCTAAATAGGGAAGTAAATAGTATGGGAAGAAATAGCCAGGGAATTGTTATGGCTAGGCTTGTAGGGCTGATAGCCTAGTACCATCCTATGAACCTATGAACCTATAATGGGGGAAAGAGTAAAAGGAAGCTATGACTTACTTAGTTCTAGAAGATCTGACTCTGGTTGCTGGCTGAGTAAGGTGGAATGATTTCTTAAGTAGAACTGAAACATGTTGGTCAAAGAAGACTTTGCTATCAATGAATGTACCCAAATCTGTAATGATTTGTCACTTTTAATTAGGGGGTGTCATTTGTCTGATACGCATTTGTGTAGTTTTTCTACCAAACGAATCTGCACTAAATTGTTTGGCATTGAGCTTGTGTCCATTTTAATCCAGCAGGTAATGGCACCCATCTTTGAAGATTCGAGTGTCAGTGGATGAGTTAGCAATAGTGCGCGATTTGCAGTCATCAGAAACTTTGATTAGTCATAAATCTTTGATGTCTGCCTTTACATCTTGGAAGAGGAGACTAAAATGAGGTGACGCACACACACGAGATCTGGGAGTGACCTCTAGTGAAGTTTCTATGTAATGAAAACATACCACCAAAATTCTTTGTGTATGCTCTGTCAGAGAGCCAGCTGGCTACCCAATGGATTATAGAAGGATTGATGTTCAGGTGGGTAAGCATAGCGATAACACCAGTATAAGGAAATGCATCAAACGACCTTCGCTAGACAAGATATGCAGTCTGGACAGACTGACATGTATCTATGGCTTTAGTAACTGTTTCAAAGAAGTCAAGTAATCTGAGCAGACAGGGTCTAAGAATCAACTAGACCGACAAGACAGGATCTATGCTGCACAGAACATTTTGATTGAGATCAAGAGACAGTATGTCACCTATTTATAAGATTAATAATGGTATGTTCCACAACCTTAGAAAGCATACATGGTGAGACTGATGAGTCTATAGTTTCCAGTGTCTATGGTGGGGCCATATCTGTGCAGTGGTACTTCTATGGCAGTTGTCCAGACATTTGATATTTAACCAGTGCAGCAATGGTTGAATTGGCTCAAGTGAGTTAAGCAACGCTATACTTTATACTAACTAGAAGACAGTAAATTGTGTTGTCAGGGCCCATAGACCTTCTGTTTTGGTTATGGATAGTGCTGCTAGGAAGAAAACAATTGAGGTGCAGGGTATATGGGAAGGGTGACTGCAGAGTTGCGTTTGTCAGCTAGGACTTTAAAAATGGCCTCCGGATCAGATTGAGTGGTGCCATTAAATAACAGCTCTGTGTAGTACTGAGTCTTTATAACTTACTAAGAGATTCTATGGGTACTAGCAAACTACAACATGCTCTTGTATACACTATAATACAGTGTAAAAGAGCCAGTGCAAATAAAGCAATATAATAACAATGCAGCTACTAGTACAAATAAAGTGTGGAAGACACTGAAGGAAGTCTTTGTGCAAGCACAGTACCATTGTTATAACTGGTGAACCAGATCAAGCATGAATGGCAACACAACAACAGTTGACAGGAAAAAATGGCATGGAATTCCAAAAGTACATGAACAGATAAGCCTGACATTACTATAATGTAATTAAAAAGCAGTTTCGATGCATCACAATAAAAAAGAATTTTAAGAACGATTTCATACCAACAACAAATGTTACTGAACCCAGTAACATAAAAGTAGTGATTAAGATAAACCAACTTTGAAGAAAAACAGCTAATATGTAACCATAATAAAGGCAAGAAGGAATAATTTCACAATAACAGTAAAACAACAGGCTTATGAGGCCAATATATAAGAAATAATTAGCATTGCTTACATTATGCAGATTTAAACAAAACCAGTTGTCTTAAGCTGAAAAGCCAAGGCACAACAGAAAGTGGAGTAACAAATCTGCAGTAGGACAGCAGACCTCTGTGGACAGCAAAGCTTGTCAGGTCCAAGAAATAAAATAAGCTTGTAAAACTAGCATCTTCCTTCTCACTCAGGTACTACAACACAGACCAGTTCGCTTAGAAAGAGTGCCAAGATATGAAGTGTGTCTGAACTTTAAAAGACTGAATGTTCAAAATGTGTTCAAACATGAAGCACACTGTGGCATTACCTATAGAAAAATAAAGGCAAAATAATGTCAGAATGACCTTAGTATCTTAGGGCCACCAGCAGCATCACTTCCAGTCCTTGTGCAATGCCAGTTTGCAGAGGTCACATTTTAGCTAATCACCAGGTCCTAAGTGACAGATGGCCTTTGTACCATTAGTTGCTTCCTTCTCCTTTGTTTGCTGGGTTATAAAACGTAAAGCACCTTAAAAGAAAAAGAAGAGTTATGCAAACAAGTGTACTCACCTTTCAGTTGATATATTAACTGACTTTGCTGCAACTCAAAACCATTTTTTTTGGTCCACCGAGCCTTTCAATTTTTTTTTTCACAAGAACATATTGTATGTAAGCCATTAAAATTACTTTACATTTTACAAATGCAAGAAACTATGAATAGACACTGAATATAAACACACACACATCCTTGTGTTACATGCAAAGTCTTGGCATACAAGTCAAATAATAGTACAGTAAGGAAATTATATCACAACAGTGCAAACAATAAAACTTTTTCATACAAATAAGTAAAATAACACCCTTTGTGCACTGACATGGCTATTATTCCTTCTTAACAACAGAGTACAATATAAGGAAAAAGTATTTGTTTATCTTTTATAGTGACATGAAGTTATTATGTCATAAAGTCAGCTCTGAGAATCCAGTATTTGAAACAGTGTACTCCTTAATTATAGGGCAGCACCTTGCAGTGGAGTTCTGCCAATCAGCTGATGGATCATGGCTATCCAATGTCCAGTCCTTCCTAGCTAACAGAATACCTGCCTTTCTCTGCTATGTGCACCACTCTGCTCATATGAAGATCTTCTGGGCATTTCCATTTCAGAGCTATATATGCCATCACAGCCTGCTCTCCTCAGATAATGGTGTAGGAACCAGCATACCCACTGAAACATCACTTCAAATTTCTGATGGAGGCTCCACAAAAGATGCTCACAAATTAGGTTAAGCACTTTTTTCACCTGATGTTTTCACTGTATATTATTCCCCTAAACATATGCTAGTTCCTTCATTAATTTATTAACTGGTCCTTCTTCCATGCCCTAACACTTGATGAGGCCATCCCCAAATTTAATAACATTTTCCTTAAAACTCTAAACTCACTGGCCTGCACCATCCAGCTTTGCACCTTGGTTAACACAACCCATTTGTAACCTTATGCTCAAGAGAGACATTCCCTGGAAAAAAATAAATCTCCTACTCATCTCCAAACTTATAGGGAAGTCTGGACTCTTACCAAGAAGCAACTTCACCTTGATAAAAACCACTAAACAATCCCCACTCCAGCCCCAAACAATTTTGGTATAATGTAAACAAGCTCCTCCTTTCAGGCAACCATTCTACTCCTAGCCACTGTCCCAATAGCTCCACCATCGATACAGCCACCTTTCTAAATTCCTTCTTCATTGACTCAAAATTTGAATACAAAGACAATACCACCCTCCTCATTATTGATCCTACTCTTCTATCCCTGATCACGCCTAAGTAAACTTAAACTATGGTCACCTTCTGCTGACAACTTACCACCACTATTCCTCAAACTTGCTGCTAAATCTATTGCATCCATCCAAGAATACACTGTTCCTGAAATCTGGAAAAAATTCTCCTTCACAGAGGAGGTCATTCTTCCAACCACACTAACTTCAGATGTATTGCAATACTATCCCCCTATCAAAAATCTTGGAAAAATGCATTCTTAAGGAGCTCTTCAATCATCTGATACAGGAAAACCTCTTAACTCCTACTCAACATGGCTTTCACCCCATCACAGCACATCTACTGCACTCATTTAATTCACACAGACTATTGCAAAATCTTGCAACAATAAAAACTAGTCTCTTGTCTTTTCTTTGACCTCTTTAAAACCTTTGACACTGTTTCCAGTAACCTGCTTCTCTCAGCTTACTAGCCTTAACCTCTCCAACTCCACAGTTCAGTAGTTCTCCAGCTACCTTTCTAACAGCCTCCAGTCTGTTAAATGGCTGTCTGCCTCTTCCTTCTTCCTCCTGTTCAAGCAGGGTTTCCTCAGGGTTCCATTCATGGACCTCTGCTTTTTAACATCTTTACTAATAACCTGTACACATTGTGCCCTCATTCCTCTTTAATTCAATATGCCGATGACTCTACAATTATATCATATTCTGATAATCTCCCTCACTTCCTTACCCTTTCCCAAGAATCACTCCTCACTGGAAAAATGGTTAACTAATCAACTCCTACTCAACCATAAGAAAACCAAACTTCTCTTCCTTCCAAAATATCTATAAGAACACAAAAACACAGTCACTGTCACCTCCCTTAATAACACAGTTATCTCCATCAAACCTCAGAAAACACTGCTTGAAGTAATTATCGAAGACCAACTAAACATTCAACAGGCTATCAAAAAGACCCACCAAAAACTAGGGTTGTTATATAGGCACAAAAAAACACCTCACTAATAGCACTAAGCATTCTCTAGCTCAAGCATTTCTACTGCCCACCCTATTATACACTGCACCTATCCTCTCTAACATGCAATCCAATCTATCAGCTAAACTCGAAAGCACTAATAATAAAATTACTAGACTTGTTGCCAATCTCTCCTACCGCTCCCACCACTGCACTGCATTAAAGAACCTGTAAGTGGCTTGAATTCAAACAACAACTCCTTCTTCCCCGGCTCCACCTCACTCACACTATCTTAAATAAACCCTCCTTCTGTCCTGGTCTGTCTGCCCTCATCTCTCCCTACACACCAAAATGTACTCTCCATAGCTCTGATCAACACCTCCTAGAAATTCACAAGCCTAATAAAAACATAGGTAAACTTCTATACAACTGCTCAGTCACCAATGCTTGCAAAAAACTTCCCCCCATGCTTAAGAACTATCACTAACACTTATAGCTTCAAAAAAACTTCTAAAAGACAAGCTGTTTAATTCTTAGTCCTGCCCTTGCCCCGTTCCAACCTAAACTACTTCCTCTGTTTCCCCTCACCTCTTCCTGGGATCTCTCTTTAATTTGGGTTACTACTACATAGATATGGTCTTTGTATAATTTGTCACTCTCAACCTTGAATGTTACCAGTGTTAATTTCTAATCTTCTTCTTCTTTTGGCTTTTCCCGGTTAGGGGTCACCCCAGCGGAACTCCAGTCCACTAATGATTGGCAGTAATTTTTTACGGTGACGAGGTGCCAGCCCAGTGCCCAACCTTCAACAAAGGCACACCCCTTTACGTATGTCTTTCAAATGCCACTCAACCGCGGGGAGAACATGTAGACTCCACATAGAAGGCACTCCAGCCAAGAATCGAATGGGAGAACCTCTTGTTGTGAGGCGACAACACTACTCCTGCACCACCGCGGCTTCACCAATGTTAATTTCTAATACGCTATTTAATTGTGGATAATTTTTATTTTCTGACTCTTTTGCTACTGTAATGTTTATTGCATTCTTCATTCTATTTTATATTATATTTTTGTATATGCTGGAGCTTTTCTCCTCTGGCCTCAGCTGAAAAAGGGGTTGCTTGCCCAGTTGTACTAACCCAGTTAACAAATGTTAAATTAATTAATTAGTTAATTAATTAATTAATTAATTAATTAATTAAATATGCACTGCTGACATCATATTTATTTGATTCGATTACTCCCATTAGACCATATGAAGTAATATTCAAAGAGATTCTACTTCTATCATGAACTTCTTCCCTGATAAAAATCTTATTATAAATGTGCAGAAATGCAAATATTGTTATCTGCATCTCTGGCAGACTAAAGAAGAAACCCTTAATATGGCTATTATAAACAAAGCAAGTTGCACTACAGGCAATGTATACTCACACACATGTTTTGGCATTTAGCTGAAACCAACAGTATCTCTGAATTTACTAATTTACCACTCAATGTCTAAGCTCACTATACAGCCACATTGCTATTAACATTATTCTGCATTCTTGGGTAAATATGCCAGACAACTCAAGGTAGGGGGCTTCTGAATTTACCTCCCATGATGCTGCCCCTGTTATAATGTTGATGTTTCCTCTCACAGTGTTCAAACCCAGCTCTCCAACTCATAATGACTCTGCACTGCCTGCCCTGTGGGCATGGTAATATCTAATGTACATTGTGACCTGTCTGTACAGGCTGGCATAGCCTGGATGTGATAATAGCTCTCCAACTCATAATGACTCTGCACTGCCTGCCCTGTGGGCATGGTAATATCTAATGTACATTGTGACCTGTCTGTACAGGCTGGCATAGCCTGGATGTGATAATAGCTCTCCAACTCATAATGACTCTGCACTGCCTGCCCTGTGGGCATGGTAATATCTAATGTACATTGTGACCTGTCTGTACAGGATGGCATAGCCTGGATGTGATAATGTGTGCATCACTTTACTCTGAGTTATTTCTGCCATGGGATATAGTTGTGGATGAGACGTCATCCTTTTTTTACTTGCACCTGCATCTTTCACTTATATGTTATCACTGTTGCCTTCACTTGCCCAGACTGAATTACAATTTAATGAGAATATCAGAATCGTAAAGTGCGATAAGGGGGGCAGGCTCATAGTTATGAACAAAAGTGACTATGTTAAAAAGATGGAAGAGTGTCTCAAGGACAGCACTTATGAAAAGGTCTCATTGAACGAGCTTGATAGAGCATATAATAACATTCATACTAAGTTGAATGATCTGATTGATGGACAGGTAAAAATAGATGATTACAACTATCTGAATGTCAAGTAAACCAATTACACCGACTATTTTTGGGCTACATAAACTCCATAAGAATATCTGTCAACCACCTTTTTGCCTCATTGTTGATTTCAGAGGCTCCATCACTCATCCCACCGCAAAATATCTGGACATTAAACTTAAAAAATTAATTGAGTCAGAACTCCATGTTTGTCAAGATTCATGGGAATTCCTATGAAAACTATGTGAAATTCCATTTAGTGAATCATTGAGTGTTATGAAACTCAATGATTCATTAAATGGAATTTCACCTATTTTAAAGATTTGTATTCTTCCATTCCACATGAATGGGTTATGGAATGATTCAGTGAATATTTGGGGCCTCAAATCTGTAGACACAGACATTCTTGGACTTCATAAATACAAACACCATTGACCATATAGTGAATACACCCATAAGATGCTGTAAAACACTAGACCTTGTGCTCACAAATATGAGAGGACACTGCCCCCAGTGACTCATGCTCCCCAGTAAGGTCCAATCATAAAGCTGCCTCTTTCCAAATCAAAATCAACTCCATAATCCCATTAAAATTAATAATAATTAGGAACTATTCCAATGGAAAATGTCTTTTATTAAGTGATGGCTTGTCAAAATGCAATGCCCCTCCAAACCCTAAGAACACAGCAACTCTGTACAATCATGTCAAAGCCAAGACTGTTTAGAGGCTGCTGTACCTACCAGAAGTATGCCCAGGACTAACCCCAGAAATAAACTGCCCTGGTGACATTACAAATTAAACAGGATATACAAAAAAAAAAGGTAAAAACAAATATGGCAAAAATCAGGAATGGTAATTAACATAAAGATAAAAAACTTTTTTATAAAACTAAATAGGCAATCATAAGGACTAATCAGTTTCAGCAAAGCCAGTTTTGAGGTTAAGTGAGCCTCTCATGTGAAAGATAACCATAACGCCTTCTTTAGCTATGTCAAAAACTTCAAGACTAGCACACAGCAGTGTGCTGAACTGGTGGTTATTGGTGCTATATTCTATAAGAACACTGCCATCTCCTGGCCGAACATGTTAATTGCATTTAAAGTTTTGCAGCTCTCATTTTTAATAAAGGTGCTATGGAAATATAGTCATTCAATCCAGGTATTTTGTCAGCTTCTAAAGTGATTTGCCACCACAGTTCCCTAAACTCAATTCTTTCTTCCCATAGTCCCCGTCTATTGTCTTTTTTATCTGCTCTATAACCAAAAATTTGTACTTATATTCAGGAGATGGCAGTGTTCTTATAGAACAGAAAGGGAAAAATATATTTCTCTGGAAGGCACACATAAAAAGCATCAAAAGTTTTCAAATGTTTTTAAATTTTAATTGAAGTTTTAACTGATGTTTGTTTAATTTGAAGCATTTATTAAATGTATTTTATGTGTTTAGTAATATTTAATATTTAACTTGAAAAGAATTTATATATTTATACACTTTTTTAATAAAGAAACAAGTTTTAATTAATTAATTAAAAGTGAATTTTTATTGGTGGAAACAGATGTACTTAAGTATAAATTGAAAGCTTTGGGTATGCTGGTTATCTGATGAAGTCATTTCTAAGACGAAAACACAAATTTCTTTATGGTGAAGGCGTTTATGCTGTTAACTGTGTGTGGTCACAATAAAGTTGGAGAAAATCTGCTTTTAACAATATTGTGGTTCGTTCCATCGTGGTTGCTGCTTTTTGGACATTTATTAGTAACTATTTGCGGTCTTTTGTCCTGTTTATCGCATTTATTGGTACAATCTGAGCATAATAACTTCAATTATATGCAATCATAATAGTAATAGTCTACCCTTATATGGTAACAAGTAAAACTGCATGAAATAGTATATTGAAGGTGATGAGAGTTTACATTTTGAATGTGGAACTTCAAAGATTCAAGTAAAATGATGAACTGGTGTTCTCACAACGATATCTAAAAGTTTTTTTTTTTGTTTTTTTTTTCACTCCAACTATTAGGTCGGGGAGAACGATTGTTTAGTAAGACTACCTAACGAAAACTATTTACAACTATTTACAGATAAGATGACAACTTTATTTACTATTTTAGTTCATTTTGCTTTTCCCTTTAGGTATTTATCTTTTCATATCCTTCTCCCATTACTTTCCGTTTACTTGTTTGGTTCTCTTTTATAAACGGTCTTCATTTATAATTCAAGTTTGGAGTGGGACAAGATTCCAGTTTAGCCTTTCAGGGTAGTGTCTAATAGGCAAGTCTAATAGTCTTTAAAGTATGTCCTTTTATTGGGGTTCTTGGTTACTAATTTATGGGAAGAAATAAGTTTTATTGCCATTCCTTTAAAATTATCCCAGGCTATTTTAGATTTATCCAACCAGTTTTGTTGCAATGAAATGCTTGATTAGTGCACAGATTGTAATTATGACATATTTATGGATACCAGTAAGGAATTTGGGGGTTATATTTAGAATTGCTGTTTCCCATGAAAAGGTGGTCTTTTCATAACCCATTTTTTTTGGAGTTTAATTTTGAGGGAACACCATAATTTATAAACTACTGCGGTGGTGGTGCTGCAGTAGCGTTGTCGCCTCACAGTAAGACGTTGTCCTGTTCACTTCTCAGCTAAAGCGTCTTCTGTGTGGAGACATGCGTGAATGGGCGTACCTTCGTTGAAGGTTGTGCGTCAGAGCTGGCAACTTGGCACGTAAAAATCTACTGCATTAGCGGACCGGAGTTCCGCTGTGGTGACCCCTAACCGGGAAAAGCCGAAAGATACAACAACAACAACCATAATTTATAAACTATCTTGCAACTCCAAAAGATATGCTGTATATCTGCATTCTCCTGGAGGCAAAAAGGACATGTTAGTGTTTTCTTATATCAAAACAGTGTAAGAAACTTCTCTGTGTGGAAGATTTTCAGTCCATATATTTCTAGTCAATCACTGTATATTAATCAGATCAGACAATAGTAGTAGAAGTAGCAAACTTAAACTCGTCTTAAGTCAAAACAAAACAAAAAATAATAATATAAAATATATACTTGTACAGCATTACTAAGCATTCGAAAGTAATCCAAGCAAGGCAGGCAGTCTGTTTCCAGTCGAAAATCCTTTATTAAGTACACAGACAAGCGATCCAAGTAAAACAAAAATAGAGTAATAATTTCCTCACAAGCTTTCTAAATATATATATACTTTTTATCAGGCATGGGAGTGGTTTATTGTGCTGTAAAACAAAGTGTTGTTGGTGCACATGTTAAATTCACATCCTTTCCCCCATCAGTGTGACATTCGAGCTGGTCCTGCCCTACTTAGTAGCTATCATAATAATATATAACCCTTATGTACTTTAAATAAAATTTTTAATGATGTGGTACCTCTTATTTAACCAAATTATTAAGTAGATTATTACGTCTGTGATTTTTATCCAAGACAATATACTACATGGCTGGAAATATATCATCCTTAGTTCATTTGGCTATCAATAAATGTATATAAATATATACATATGCATTTTGCTTGTAAACATCAGTTTCTGTTTTCATAACCTATTGTTAACAAAGATCGCTTTCGTCCTTCTAGACTTCTTCAGGTCTGTGTACAAGAACCCAAAAAACAATCTACAAAAATATATATAATTGTATAATTAGTTAGTATTGTTATTACACATCATTTTGAATAAAGTGGAAAAAAATAACCAGAAAAAAATAAAAATAAGAAAAAATGTATTTAAAATCAATTTGTAGAATAAAATATAATAAAATACAATTAGTCATGTAAACAATGTGACAATTTTCTAACTTCCAGTGCACTTTTAATTGAACAGTAGTAGTTTAGTCCAGGCTTCCTAAAAGAGTTCAGCTTTACTTGCCACATGAGTTCATATTTCTCCAGAATATTCGGGATGTCTACTTCAAGATCACCCATGTCTATGCGATCCAGGATTTGGAACTTAAAACCTGTGTGTCTTTTATGAAGAGAAAGGTGTTTGGCTAGTGTATTATTTTTACATCCAGAGCAGATTTCTGACAGATGACATGAAATCCTATGCTTGAGTTTATTTACAGTCTTGCCCACATAGAATGCATCACATTCATTGCACTGTGCCCTGTAAATTACTTTTGTAGTGTTACAGTCACCCCTGCACTGGTTTTAATGATCTTCTTTAAATAAGGGCAATAAACTATAAATATACAGAATGTACAATTAGTTTCACATCTTTTAGTGCTTTTCTCATATGGTCTAGGTTTAAATTTAACAAAACTTCTAATGTTCCTGGCCTTCCTATAAATAAATGATGAGGCTTCACCTAAGATGTTAATCAGAAAAGGGTTTCCTGTGACAATGTCCCAGTTTTCTTCAATAATATTTTTGATACTGTGATAATCCAAAATGTATGTTAGGATGCAGCTATTTTTGCATTTGTTATTCTCTGTGGAATTACTTAACATTTTTCTACTGGGGAGGTTGAGTGAAGGTGCTTCAGTCCTTTTCAGTTCTATAATGGGTTCCAGGATGTTTTTTAACATCTGACTTTCATAGCCTCTCACTAGAAAATAATTCTCTAAGTTGTTCAGGTTTCTCAAAAATGGTTCCATCTCCGTGGTAATTCTAGCTAATTTCACTACATTATACTCGTTTTTTGTAGGATGTAGACTTTTACTGTGGAGTAATAAGTTAACTCTCGTTGGTATTCTGAATAGATCAGTGGTGATTCTGTTATTGTTGGTGTCCTTGGAAATCTGCATATCTAAGAAAGTGGTTGAAGTACAGCTATGGGAAGAGGTAAACTTCAGGAAGGGGGTTGTTTGATTGAGGTAAGTGATAAAATCTCCAAGCTGCAAGGTGTCACCTTCCCAAACAATAAAGATGTCATCAATAAAATGTAAATAGCATGTGATATGCAGCATGTAGTCTGTGTTAAACACAAAGTCCTCCTCCCAGTGGCCCAGGGCTATGTTAGCTATCCTGGGAGCCATGGTAGCCCCCATTGCTATACCAGTTTTTTTGTTTGTAGTGTTTGCCATTGAAAGTAAAGAAATTGAAGTCCAGTACAAGATTAAAGAGTTTGCTTAACTTTTGTAGTTGTGCCTGTGTACCCTTATTATGTTTATTAAATGACTCCATAGCTGCTGTTATACAGTAATTGTGAGGGAGCACTGTGTACAAGGATTCCACATGAATAGTTAATAAAATACTGTCAGTTTCCACTGTAATGTTTTTTATTTTCTTCAAAAAATCCATTGAATCTCTTATGTATTGCTTATTCTTTCCTGCTAGAGGTTTCAGCAAGTGATCAAGGTAAATGGCTGTGGCTTCTGTAAGGGAACCTCCACTTGCTACCACCGGTCTATAAGGTGGGTCTTCTCTGTTCTTGTGTGGCTTTGGTATTCCAAAAAAGTAAGGTAAAAGTGGGCATGGGCTCCATAAATAATTATAAAGATTTTCAGTGATAAGTTTTTCTTCCCATAATGTGGTGAGATTAGTGTTCCATAAATCATATGCTCTTTTTATGTCATCCATGGTAAATAACTCATAAAATCTGTTATCCTCCAGCATGTTCTCTTTCTTTTGGTTGTAGCTAGTGGTATCAGTCACAAGTATACCTCCTCCCTTGTCTGCCTTCATTACATACCTGGATTTATCATTGCCTAGCTCAAGCAATGGTTTTCTTTCTCCCTGTGTTAAGTTATACAATTTTTCTTAGGAGGTCTTTTAAGCAGTTTCCTGATATCCATCTCACATTTCACTTCAAAAGCACCTAGTGTTTGCTGTAGTGGTGGACAATAGCTGCTAGGCCTTTTTATAGTTTCATCAATAGGCTTATTTTCAATGTCATTACTTTTGCCATGAAACTGTACCCTTAAGTTAAGCTTCCTCACAAACATGTTAAGGTCTATCAGTACCTGAGCAACCTAACTCCTGCAGCTTGGTACAAAAGTAAGTCCTTTGGACAACACACTTTTTTCCTCTTCAGTCAGTGCTTTAACAGAGTGGTTCCAGATAAGTGGAGCACATGTTATTGTGGCACCTGTTGTTTTTGTTATTGTACCTGTTGTTGTGGCTGGCTCCTCTGTCTGAGCCTGGGACCTGGGTTGTAGTCGGGGTTCCAGTCGGGATTGCCCAGGTATTGTATTTCCCTCACCCCTGTCCATTGTTTGGTTCTCCTGTCTCCCTGGGTGTTCATGGATAGAGTATGAGACCTCTGGAATTCCTCCTCTGCTTTCTGGAATCTCGGTGGGTTGTAGTAGTATTCCTTGCTGTGGCTGTGGTATGGGGGTACCTGGTAATTGTCTGTGTACTTAATAAAGGATTTTCGACTGGAAACAGACTGCCTGCCTTGCTTGGATTACTTTCAAATACTTAGTAATGCTGTACAAGTATATATTTTCTATTATTATTTTTTGTTTTGTTTTGACTTAAGACGAGTTTAAGTTTGCTACTTCTACTACTATTGTCTGATCTGATTAATATACAGTGATTAACTAGAAATATATGGACTGAAAATCTTTCACACAGAGAAGTTTCTTACACTGTTTTGTTTTTGGACCCACTATACTTCAGTGGGTTGTTTTGAGACTTCAGGGATACCATAGAGATTACTTGTTTTTTTTATATCCAAACTTTTTTAGAACAGCAGGAGTGTAGTATGCATTGTTATTGATCATGAGCTGTGTATAAATTAAGTTTTTAAATGGAGTTAGTTTTAATGTATTTTAAGTGCTTGGTATTTAGGCCTATGGAAATATTGTTACACTTCTCTTCCCATTATTTGGAGTAAAGAAGTGAAGACTGGAATTTAATTGCAGATATTAGTTTATATACATTGGAAAGCATTTTTGATTTTTAGGATAATGTTTTAAGAATTAATTGGGTTATTTGAATGTTTTGCTCCTCTATTTTTATTGTTGAGAACTTAATTCTGACTAGTAACTTAATTTGTCTCAGTATAGGGTCATATTTACTAGTTGTTCCTAAATGAGATCTTAAATCTGATATGTTTAGGTTATTTAAGTTATGTATTTGCCAGACAGTTATATCTTTTATTTGGGGATAGTTTGTGACGGCAATCATTTTGTTATTTAGTTTCACGTTAAGATTAAGATGTATTGGTTGTATTAAATCAAGTGTGCTTTCTAGGTGAAGTGATGATATTACATTTTGTAAAGTTATTATCTTATTTTTGATCATGGGATGAATTTTGGGGAGATGATTATTTTTAAATTGAATGTAGGGGAGGGCTTTAGGGTTTATATTAAGTGATTTTATTTGTTTATACCAATTTTACACCAGATTGGTGACCAAGTTTGGCTGTCTGGGTCATGATTCGAGATTTGAATAATTATGCTAGCTCCTATGATGTCATAGTATAGATTAAAGTTAGATAACCCTAGACCAACCTTTTTCCTTAGGTAGTACTAGTTTGTCATATTGAATTCATCTGGTTTTAGGGTACCATATGAATTTTGAAAGGGCTGATTTCATTTTACAAAAAAAAAAAATTGGGGGGATATTTAGATTTATAGCATTTAGTTGGTATAGGATTCTTGGCAAGATATTCATTTTAATGATGTCTCCTTTCGATAATGGAGGTAGGTTTATGTTTTTCCATATAGCTATGTCCTAACTGATTTTCTCCTACGTTCCTTGTAAATTGGCTTTCATCAGATCATTATGTGTGTGGACAAAGTTGACACCCAAGTATTTTACTGAATACTCTACTGCAATTGGAGTTATTGGGAAGTAAGATTCATTGTGCTTTAAGGGGTTTATTGGGAATATAGAAGATTTCATGGGATTGATTTCATAATTAACTATTTTTGAGAAATCTTCTATTGTTTTTAAAATTTTATGTAAGTCAGTGTTGGGGAATTCAAAATAGAAATTGAGATCATCAGCAAATGTGGTAAACGTTAGATCAATGTTATTTATTTTTGGGATATGGTGATATGTCTTTTGAGCAATATATAGTAGAAAGGATTCTAGGTAGAGAGTGAAGAGATAAAGAGATAGAGGGCAGTCTTGCTTGGTTTCATTTGTTATTTTAATAGGTTGCGATTGAATGTTGTCTATATACAATGTGGTTGAGGCATTTTGATAGATAATTTTTATTATATTTATGAAAGATCCAGGAATATTGAAGCAAGTCATAATTTTGAATAAAAAGTTTAAGTCCACTGTATCGAAAGCTTTGCTTGTGTCAACTGTTAGAGCGTATCTGGGAAGTTTGTCTTTTGCCAAGAGCATCATTATTGTATCAGGAGTTAAGATGTTGTCACAGATCTGTCTACATCTCATGAAACCTATTTGCTCAGGTGAGATTTTGAAAGGAATTATTTTTTGTAATCTTTGTGATAGTATTGAGGTTAGTATTTTAGTATCTAAATTTATAAGAGCAATCGGTCTGTAGTTATATGAGTTTGTTGTGTCTGAGTTGGGTTTAAGATTCAATATGGTTTTTGAATTGTTGAGGTAGAGGTCTGAGATTCCATGATCTGTAATATAATTGTATACTCTAAGCAAAATCCAAGAAAGCTGTAGATTGAATTTTTGGTAAAATTCAGCTGTGAAGCCATCTGGGCCAGGGGTTTGTTAATTTTTAGTTTATTTATGGCAAGCTGAATTTCTTCTGATGTGAGCAGTTTTGGTAGGTAATTTACCTGCTCTTCATTTAGTAGTATAAATAAATCCGAGTGGGATTGTTTCGGGGAGTTATATATATTGTTATATATTTTGACAAAGGAGTTTATTATATTTGATTCATTACTTATTTGTTTACCGTTATAATTTAGTTCAGTTATTTTGGGGAGATGTTTAACTAGTGTTTTGGAAGGCACTTGGGCCATTCAGCATATTTATATATTAGTATAAGCTCAGTAAAGGATTGGTTTTTGCAAATGTAAGGCATATTTTTTTTTTTTTTGTAGGTTGAACATATTCTCTTCCAACTCGGGAGAGTATTTGTTTATTAGTTCTGCTTCTACATCTTTGAGTTGTTTTTCCAAATGTGATTTTTCAGTTTTTATTGTCTTTTAAGGATTGATGCTTTTTGTACAAGTAACCCGCGAATTACCACCTTTGTGGCAGCCCATTGTATGTCAAATGGAATATCATATATGTTTAAGCATTTTTCTAGTTTAGAGTGAGGTTTATTTCTTGTAGTATTTCATCTTTATTAATTAAATTTGCATTGAAAGTCCAGTTAGAACTTTTACATTTTTGCTATTTTGTGGTGGTGGTGATGCTAATTGAGATTTTTGAATGATCAGATATTGATCTGTCTACTTTGTATTTTGTGACTGGTCTTGCTAAAGTTTCAGATATTAAAAAGAAATCAATTCTTGACCATGTTTTATGAGTTGGAGAGAAGTATGTGTATTTATTTGTTGAGTTGTCATGTTGGTATAATGAGTAGGGGTCTATTAAGTCGAAATTATTTATTAATTCTTTCACTGCTAGGGTGGTTTGAGGTGACTGATTCCTATTTTTATTATATCCATTTTTATATGGGTTGGCTAGGATATTCCAGTCTCCACCAATAATATAATGGTCATTTGAGAATTTTATTAATAAGTTATAGATGTCATATATAAAATAATATTGATTAGAACATGGACCATAAACATTTATAAAGATTATGAGTTTGTTTATATAGGGAAAGTTAGTAATGAAATAGCACCATCTGCCATTTATATCTGAATTGTAATTTAAGATTTCTCCCAGAAAGGATTTTTTAAGTATAATTGCAGTTCCTTAGGATGCTGTACTATTTCCTGCTGTTATAATTTGTTTAATCCAAGTTTTCATTCTGTCTTTGTCCCACTCGTCATTTGTGAGATAGGTATTTGATTTATTTTGGTAAACAAGAAGCATAAGTTAAGTTCTGCTTCTTTCTATCTTGAAGACCATTTGCATTCCATGTGTCAATATTAATCAGACTGAGCTTTGTAAAGAATTTACTTTTTATGTTTTGTGGTGTGTGAGAATTGTGTGTACTGTCAGAATGGGAATCTAGCAGGTTGCGGATGGAGTTTTGAGTGGCATCTTTTTCTCTCAAACCAACCTTTGTGCCTAACCCCCTATCCCCCAGAGATGGTATAGGATAGTATTTGGAGTTTTTGCACTATTTATAGACTGAATTCCTTATCAGGATTGTGGTGTGTTTCAGAGGAATAAACATCAATACCTTTTCATCTACCAAGTATCTAGTCATTGCATGCTTCACACTACTAGCCTCACCTATAGTATGGTTTTGTAAAACATCAGTTAGATCTACTCATCAGAGCATACTTTTATACAGATCCTTCCTTTTCTGGCTGTTCAGAGTAACCTAAGAAGAGAAAGAAAAAAAACTATGCATCTTCTATATTTACATATTAAATGTCCATATAAACACATTTGGGTTAGGATCAGAGGATAGTCTCTATCACTTTGCTAAGATAGTCTTCCCCCTCCTCTGACTATGTTGTAGTTTTCACCTGAGTGGAGATGAATACAGCACATCTGTTATTTAAGCTGTACTTACTTATCACTAGAACCACTCACAAGTTCATTACTATGTGATTTGACCCACCTACCTAACTAGTCACACAATTTAGAGAACACATTAAGAATTTGCAAGCACCTCTGACTGTGTTATTCGGAGGTGTATCAGAATGGATACTGTTCTCATTCTGCAAGCAGCAGCTGAATATTGTTTGTTCCCTTTCCATTCTGTGTTTGACTTATGCACATGTAGTCTGTTATGTTTTGATGCCAATATAGTGTAGAGCTCCAATTCTGTGCAGCATGGGCAAAAAGAGTTAAAACTTTATTTACAATGGACCTTTTGTACATTTTGAGATGTCTGATTAATCAGGCTTTACAGTGAGACTTTATAAGTCAGGCACGAAAGCTTAACTTGCATAGCATTGCCTTATATGCTCTTTGTATTAGAGCACTTAGCCTTGCAAATTTGCCCTCATTGTCGAATATATTGTAACCCAACCATGTTTTACTCATTGCACATGTCTAAAAAGGTTACTTAATCTGATTTCTTTGACCAGAATAAATAAGTAAAGTTGTAAGAAGAATTTGAAGGTTAAGTTGCTTATGAAGATTCACACCTAGGAGTTGACAACTGCTGCTATTTAGAACCAAATATTTAGTCAGACAACTCTATGCCTTTATCACACGGACAACCTAGCTCCCTGTAGTGATGATTTAACACTGTGTAAATCTTGTAAGCCTTAGTGCTTTAGATATAAAGTGACACTTAACCCTTTCACTTTACATTCCAGATGCTCCTTCTTGCTATGTATTGCATATCTAAATATTAATTTTCTTCTAATAAAATAGTTCATGAGCTGCAAATCAACAAAAAGGAATTTTTAAGAGGTTGTGATCTTTTAAGATCTTGTAAGACTATACAATAATTTTTCCTGAGTATGCAAAATGTTGTGAATAAAAGTAGTCTCTATTTATAATTTGTTGTGAGTTAAGAGTTATGGTCATTTATCAACATTGGAAGATAAGAGTACAATTTGTTTTTAGTACTTTGTTGATACCTGAAACGTCATGAATCTTGACACAATGTCCTGCATTACTGAAACTTCAGTACATCAGCTTTTGCTTCTGTCATGTCTCTGATTAATGCTTTTCTCAGAGATTGGCAATTTCAGATTCGAAAAGCCGATGTTTTCCTCTCTTGTTATTTGCATTCCGCTTCTTCCTTTGCTTGTTTGAAATATACAGGAAAAGATGTTTAGTGCCGTTAAATGCGTAAGCTTATAGGTTCATAGGTTCATAGGTAGGTACTAGGCTATCAGCCCAAGGGCCTACGTAAGCCTAGCCAGCAAGGTTCCATAGCTTACGCCATCCAATAAAGTTATTTTCCTGTGCCACTGTCCAGCAGAGACACAGAAGTGATCCCCGGGGTGTATTTCCTATTTCCCATCCACTCATCAAGATTTTTCTAGAAGAGTGCTAATGAAGAACTTTGCTTGACATAGATGGGTAGCTTGTTCCAGAGTATAGGAAGTCTCTGGGAAAGGAATCTATCCCTCCAGTGTGTTCTGCTTATTGTGGTGACAAGGTTTGAGTCCCTAGAGTGTGTAGCTCAGAGGGATTGGGATTTCTTTAGGTGTAGCATGTCCAACAGCTCTGGGTTTGACAGAGCTTTATATGTTAGGCAGAGATCACCTTGGAGTAGGCGATATGCTATGGAGTAAAGCTGGAGTTTTTTGAGACGGTCAGTGTAGGGCATTTATTTGAGGCCAGTAATCCTCTTTGTGAGGTACTTCTGTGGCCTTTCCAGCTGCTGCAGATGTCTTGTGAGGTACATACCAAAAGGGGCGTTGTACTCTATAATGGGTCTAATGAGTGACGAGTAGAGGAGAACAATGACCTCTTTTTTCCTGGATGAGAACCCTTTTATGATGAGGTGTGCCACGTAGAAGGACTTCCTGACTACTGTGACGATGTGACTATCAAAGGAGAGACTACTGCCCACCTAGGTCCCAAGGTCTTTTATCACGCATCCAGTGTTAAGTAGAGTGCTGCCTATGTGGTAGTTCATGGGTACAGAGTTTTTACCAAAGGGTTGACACTGTGGTTTTTGGCATTGAGCTTGAGGCCATGGCTCTGACATCAGGCATCTGTCTCAGTGAGGCCCTTCTGTAGGATGTCCACATCATTTGGGGACTTGACTATAGCTCCTAGTTTGCAGTCATCTGCAAACTTCATTAGCCAGAGGCCTTCTGTGTTAGCCTGTACTTCAGAGCAGTAGATAACAAACAGGAGAGGTCCCAGGACGGAACCCTGTGGTACTCCACTTGTCACTGCTTCGAGGTCAGATTTGGAGTCTGCAACTTTTACAATGAACTTCCTGTGTCAATGGAATTCCGCGATGGCAGAGTTATTATTACCTGGATTATAAAACAGCTCTTCTTTTTACTTTACCAGCTATTTTACAACAATAGTGCTAATGATTTTATAATATATATTGAGCCACTGTAAAGGGTTTTTCGGGCATAGGTGAACTTTTATTTGTTTGGGACTTTGTTGAATGCTTTAATAAATGCCTTTTTCACCTCTTCTGCGTTAGCAATATGATATGTGCGCTCATTGTATTGGAAGGTTAGCAAAGCAGGATATTTCATTTGGATTCAGATTTTTTTTGCTTATTAAATAAGCACAATATGTCGATAGTGCCAGCCTTTGTTGTTTTATGGGGAGTGGAAGGTCTTGCATTATTGTGATTTGGTTACCTCTCCATGTAACGTTTCTTTTCTGCTTAGCAGCTGATAAAATGGTAGAGACATGAGATGCATTAAGTATTCTGGTGTATATTTGCCTTGGTTTATCAGGGTCTTGAGTTTTCCGAAGGGAGTGATGTGGTCTTTCTGTGGTCATTTCCTGGGCAAAGGTTTTGTTCTCTAGTAGGGTGTCTAGGATTTCTTTCAATATGTGGAGCAGTTGAGTATGATCAAATTTCTCTGGAACCCCACAAACCAATCTCTTGTTTCTCCTACTTCGAGCCTCAAGGTCATTTAATTTCTGTTGGATTTCTGTGATAGTGTTGTTGTTAGATTTCATGTTCTTTTCTATTTTTGCTTCACTTTATTCTAGTCTTGTTATTATTTGATCTAAGTTGTTTCCGAATGATGATAGTTTCAATGAGAAGTTTTGAATTTCTGATTGGAGAGGTTGGAGGGCTGTTTACAAGTCTTCCATAGAGAACGGAGATTTAGTTTTTGATCTCGAGGCCAGTTTATTGGTGTCCTGATGCATTTTGGTGATTTTCTGATGTTTTGAAGTGGTGTCCTTTTTAGGGGAGGCTATTGATGATAGTTTATCTTCCACAGTTTGTGCCTCCATTTGTTGAGGTTGAATAGACATTTTTAAAGACTGATTTTTTGCCTGTCTTTCCCCTTTTTAAATCTTGTTCTTCTTAGGTCTCAATCCCCAAGAAGGCCGTGAACACATGGCTGGTGCTGTGCACACAGGTATTAGCTTATTTAAAGTCAATTCTTTGCTATTAATGTCTGGAAATTATGCCTTTTGTGTAATATATTTTTATTTTAAAGCTACTTGCTTTGCTTCATGACGATTTTTAATGGTTGATGTTGGCTCTGATAAATAGATAGTGTTGCCAGGAGTTAGGAGCAGCTTTGAGTGTGTGCTCAATGAACGTCGACCATCTTGGATTTTTATGGTGTATAAAGTTTACAAGCAAGATAAAGCTAAATCTTTAGGTGCAACCAGATATAGAGTAATGTACAAACATATAGTAATACAAAGTATAAAACTGACAATCAAGGAGGGCAGCTAAAATTATATATAGAAGGAGGCTGAGACAATTATCATACACTGAAGGGTGTGTAAAATTGAGCACTAGTGATGCCCTTTACATCTTCACTAATCAGTTTAAGATGGTTCACCTACATCTGCCATGCTTCACTCCCTATGCCACTCTTTCTATTCTACAACCTATAGCGGCCATGTTTCACTTCAAACATTATTCACACTCATGCTATTAGATTAAACTGAAAAAACATTAGTGGTACCTGCATGTGTCTGAGCTTCAGCAACTCCAGCAATGTTTTGCACATACTCCTGTCCCACTATTTGCATTGGGGTTTTTAAACCCCATCATGAGCATACCTCCCACAAATGGGGGATACCCATTTCAGTTACTTGTGCACTTAATCTTCTTATGCCTCTTCCTTTCAAACATAACCTGTTAGGATAAAAACAAAATAAAAAGGGAGCTCTTATGGTAGCTGCAAGTACAGGCATAATATAAAACAGAAAAGTGCATAAAAGTGAAGAAAATAAAAAGTATAAATTCTTTGACACAAGTCTAAAGCAATGCTTTAGATCTGCAAGTAAATCAAATAATATAAATGATTTTAAAATAATGCTCTAATTAAATCAAAATATCAGTGTTTTGCTCTTTGTGTTACTATTACAAAACATGCTGTTTTGTGTGCGCAGTTTTCATATTTATTTCAGTAATTATACCTCCTGTGAGAGTGAACAGAGTGAAAGTGAATCAATTTACCTACAAAAGAAGCAATAATTTAAGACATAAAGGGCTGTCTCAGTGATACAGAGGGATGGTACCCTGACTGTTACATAGGTGACCTGGCAAAATGCCATTCATTCCAACCTCCTGGCTAACTAAACAGGGACTAGGTCAATTCATTTGTGCACAGGTCATCTGAGTCCTAGTCAGGCTGCTCAAAACAGGAAATGCAGTGACAGATCATCATCGGAATAGATAGGTCCATAGGTATTTACTAGGCTAACAACCACAAGGGCCTTTTTAAGCCTAGCCAAGCATCCCAAATCTCTGATGAGTTCTGATACCCTTGAAAAGTGTAAGCATGGGCCTGGAAAATTAACCAATTTACCTGTTTGCATCAGAGACATAGGTGCCAAACCAGGGATGAATTTCCAGTTTCCCATCCAGTTGTCCAAGTTGCACTTGAATTGGATTAAGGAGGAATTCTGCTTCACATGGATGGAGAGTGTGTTCCATTGATGGGGGTAGTCTCTAGGATATATACCTATCTCTCCAGCAGGTCCTATTTATATCACAGGCAAGTTTTAAGTCTTTAGAACGGGTAATTCGGGTTCTGTTTGTTTTGTGGATATGCAGGAGCTCCATCAGAGTGGGGTCTGACAATGCCCTGTATGTCATTTATTTTATTTTTTTATTTTTATTTTACATTTGTTGACCGGGCTAGTCCAACTGGATACATGTCCATTTTCAGTGGAGGCCCGGGGAGAAAAGCTCCAGTAACGTCATACTAAATAATAATAATAAACACACTGTAAACATACAGAAACATCTAATGTAAAATTTGAAAATAGTTTAAAAAAAAACTAAAAAAGTAGAAAGATTTGAGAAAGGCACTTAGAGTATTACAGCATCAGATAAAGTAAAATTTAGAAAAATGACTGTATAAAAAAGTGACTAGTACAATCAAGCAAGGTGAGTAGTACTCAGGAGTGACAGAGTTAGGAATTAAGAAAAAAAAGGTTAGTTTAAAAATCAAATAAATAGAGAAAAAAAAAACGTTTAGTCAGGGTTGTTGCAAGAGCATAGCCAGTGGTTAGAGAGGAAAAGTTTTAGGTTAGTTTTAAATAGTGGGAGTGAGGTTAGGGTTGTAAGGTCTTGTGGTAGGAGATTCCATATTTTGCCAACTGAATTAGAGAATATGGTGTCTCCTGCTAAGTTATTTGATAAGGAAGTATGAATCAGCATTCTATTAGAGGAGCGTAGATTCCTCAGGTTATTGTATGGTCTTATGAGGGTAGAAAGCATTGGAGTGTTGTCGGGATGGTATAGGGCTTTGTGGGCAGTTGTAAGTTGGTTAAATTGTATTAGGTGAGGTAATTCAAGCCAGCCTAGTTGTTTAAGATTCAGACAGTGATGAGTCCTGTATGGAGAGTTTGTAGCAAATCTGGCAATATTGTAATATGATATAGCTAGTTTGTTAAGATTATGCTTAGAAAGATTGGTGTATATGGGGGAAGCATATAATAGAGTAGAGATTAAGTGGGTTCTAGCTATTGTGGTTCTGGCTTCTGGTGTCAGGAAAGATTTGATTCTATAGAGAGATCTGAGTATTCTGTTAGTAGATTTTATTGTTGTGTTTATGTGAGTGTCAAATTTTAGTTGATTGTCAATTGTAATTCCTAGGAGTTTGGTGGTGGGGTCTGGAGAGATAAGGGTACCATTGCTGGATGTGAGTGTGAAATGAAGGGAGAGAGACAAGTGAGTGGGTGTAAAGAGCAAAAGTTTGTTTTTTTGGGTTAAGGAGGAGACAGTGGTTAGAGAACCATTGCTCTATAGTGGCGAAGGCTTTTTGTGTGAATAAATGAAGTTCAGTTTGGGATGAGCCAGAACAAATGATGGTTGTGTCATCTGCATATTGAATGCAGGTTGAATGTGGAGTAGTGAGATGAAGGTCATTTATGAAAATGGAAAACAGTAATGGACCTAAAATAGAGCCCTGTGGGACACCTATGGAGGTGGGGAGGAGGTCTGAAAGATGGTTTTGCCAGAGAACTGCTTGTTTTTGGTTTTCCAGATAGGATGTAAACCAGTTTATAGCCGGATTGTCAAGAGAGAGGGACTTCAAACGGTGGAGGAGGAGTTGATGATTGACCATGTCAAAGGCTTTAGACAGGTCTACAAAGAATGCTGAAGAAAGAATATTTTCGTTGCGGTTTTTGTTGATACAGTCAGTAAAGGATAGCAAGGCTGTGGTAGTACTGTGGAATGGCTGAAAACCATGTTGACAGTTAGCTAGGAGATTATGGCGGAGTAGGTGGTTTAGTAATTGTTTGTGGATGCATTTCTCCATTATTTTTGCGAGTGGAGATAGTAAAGCTATGGGGCGAAAGTTGGAAAACTCAGTGGAGTCACCACCTTTATAAAGAGGAATAATGTGTGAAATTTTCCAGATAGATGGGATAGTGCCTTCTTCTATGGTTCTGTTGATCAGTATGGAGATGGGGTAGGCAATGGCTTTGGCACCTATTTGGAGGTATTCTGTTGATAGTTTATCAGCTGAGGGGGTAGTAGGTTTTAATTTTTGAAGCAAGGAAGAGATATAGGAGGTGGATATAGGTTCGAGGTGGAAGGGGGGAGGAATGGAGCTTGGAGTAGGTAATACGAAGGTATCAGGGTTTTGTTGATTTGCTAGATTTAGTATAGCAGAAGTAAAGAAAGTATTAAAGGCATTAGCTGTTTGTATTGGGCAGTAAGGGTTAGAACCTAGTGGATTTGGCATGGCTACTTTTCCAGGGGATAATAGTGTGTTAATAGCAGTCCAGAATTTTTGTGGTTGTTGAAGGGATGATTGTTGTAGTTGTGCATAAAAGTTCTTTTTATCTTGTAGAATAGCTTTTTTTGTCATGTTTCTTTGTTGTCTAAAAGTTTGGTGATCAGTTGTATTCTTTGTGGTACACCATTTTGCCCAAGATTTATTTCTACTAAGGATTAGTTTCCTAGTATTGTTTGAGAGCCATTGGGCTGTTTTAGTTTTCATTCTTATGGAACGCATTGGGGCATGATGTTCTAGGATTGTCAGGAAAGTGGTATTGAAGTAATTAACTGCTTCATTTATAGGGAGAGACTTAAGAGGTGACCAGTTGCATTGCTTAAGTTCGGTTTGAAACAGTATAGGGTCAAAATGTTTTTTGCTACGGGCTGTTCTGACTGAAGTAGGGATAGTAAAACTTGTTTTATGTCTGATAATATATATTAAAGAGTGGTCGCTAAGGTCATCTGGGAGAGTTCCTGTTGTATATTTTTGCTGTGGACTATTTGTTAGTATCTAATCAAGGATACTTTCTTTATTATTAAGTTTATTTGTTCTAGTTGGGGAGTTTATAGCTTGAGAGAAGCCATGCAGGTTAATAAGGGTGGATGGATTAGTGTGGTTACATAAATTCCAGTCAATATTAAAGTCTCCTAATAGTATTGTTTCTTGGAGGAGATTTAAAGAAAGCCAGTTTAATAAGTCTTCTAGTATAGTAGGATTTTTACCTGGGGGAAGATAGGTGCAGATAATGTTAACTGTTTTATGAGAGTTAAGCTGCAATTTAGAAATAATTATTTCTACATTGTTGTCTGATGGTAGGTTATGAATTGTTTTGCTAATTTGAAGTCCAGTTTTATAGAGAATTGCTACCCCTCCACCTTTTTTATTTAAGCGGTCTTGTCGAAGGATACTATAGCCTGGGGGGATAATTTAATTATCTTTTATTGTGGGTTTGAGCCATGTTTCTGTTAAGGAAGGATGTTGAACTTCTGAGCATCTAGAAGAGCATGAATTTGTGGTATTTTGTTGCAAATGCTACATATGTTTAGATGGGCTATTGAGAGTGATTTAGAGGGTTTGGTTGATGGTGATGGGATTGTTTTGTATTGGTTCCAGTTAGAGGATGGTGGGGGAGGGTTTGGGCCGGGGTTGGGGTGAATGTCTCCATCTATTAAAGAGTGGAGTAATATAAGGTTGTAGTATTGTGGAGTTTTGCAGTGGTAGTCAAATGATTTTCTGTTGTTAAGAATAGAGTATTTAATATGAATAAGATGGTGATATTTAGCTTGAAAGTAACTGGTTTTGTAGATGGCATTGAGATAGCTTGTAGATAGAGCTGGAGGAGATGTTAGGGTTTGTTTGTAAGGGATGGTAAGAGTAAAAAAGAGGGGTTGTTCATAGGATGTTAAGAGGTAGGTAGAGGTGAGAGTAGTTAGGAGAGTTAGTACTAGTAAAAATTGGTATTGGTAAGACATGGCAAAGGAGTGTATAATAGGTTTTGGAAGAGAAGAATAGGGATTGATGTTTGGAAAATTAGGCAGGTGAGAGTGGGAGGAGATTATTCTAGAGGGGAGTGGAGATAAAAAATTTAGGGTGTGGATGCTAGTGATGTTATGATTGGTTTGAGGAAAAAATGGGGTGTGTTTATGAGGGTATACGTGTAGAGATGCTGGGGGCGGGTGGGAATTGGGGGCAGGGTAGGGGAGCGGAGTATAGTTATATAGTTTTTATTATTTTTATTTTGAGGTCAGATGATTAGCAATTGGCCTAAACGCTCCCGTCAACATAGACTGAAAAGTTACATGCCCCAAAAGGCCAAAAGAACCAACTTATATAAATTTGGTAAATTGATGGTCTTAGTCCATCCTAAGCCAAATGGAAAAATAGTTGCAATAAATGCCAAGTGTCACAAACAGACAAATCATGTGTAAATTTTAAAAACCACAAAGTTTAAGATAACTGACAATAAACGTCTCACCATCGTCAGATATCTTATAAATAATGCTTAGAAGGCCAAACCAAAATCTGGCCCTGGTTCTCATAACAGCCGATAATAAGTAGGCCTCTTATATTGAAAGGTATACATAACCAAACGTGTAAATGACCAATATAACCACAATGCTGTAAAAAATACAGCATAAAATTACATCCAACCCCAAAATATTGGAAAAAAATCCAAAATATATATAAAAATCTAAAAACAAATATAAGTGTTCTAATTATATGGATCTCACAACCAAATCTGCAGCCACCCCCCCCCCTCACCCTAAGGGATACATATATCGGCCCAGAAATAACAATCAAATAGTGAACAATGAAGCAATATAATAGTATTAGAAAATCTGTCATTTCATATGAAATAGATCAACTTAGACAAAAAAGTTGGCCCATGTGTGAACGAGTGGCAATATCCTTACAAAGTAATAGCAACAACTGTTGCATAAATCTATCCAACCAACATACTCAAATAAATTCACATCTCTAAACAATATTAATCAAAAACATATTGTCAATGTCAGACCTGAAATGTGAAGTATATACATAAATGTCCTGGAAAAAAATGTCTCAAAACATCTAATACACAAGACAGAATTGACTTGAAATAGTATGTCCAATGAAAGTTAACAATAATTATCTTTGCCCAAACTCAAATCGAGCCTCAGGGCAGATAAATGTTCTTACACAACCCTATACTAAGCATGGAGTCCGAAACAATTTTACAATTGTGAACTGGAAACAATAAAAAAGCAACGCCACAAATGTCCCAAACAAGGCGGAACCCACGCCAAAAAATATGTATCCAAACCCGAAATGATGGTAGGTAATGTTGGTATCAACGCCACAATTGGTGAAAAACATCCCAAATGTCTTTAGAAAAAGAACAGTACCCATTGAAAAGCAGAAGAGCAACTGTGTAGCATATAACCAGCTGCACAGAGTTGGTACATCCGTCTCATCTGAAGAGGCAAACAATGTCAAGTAGATAGCACAACTAAAAATATTATTGATGGTTTATACTTCGGTGATTCCACCAAACACAGTTGAATGTTAAATGTTAATATATAATCCAAAAGGCATTACCAAATGTTGATGTGCTGCATTCCCTCATGAAATAACCATTAGGATTATGAATCTGAGATGGTAACAGGCCTTGTGACTGATGTATGAAAAAGTTATTCACCAAAACGCCGTTTGTCTATAGCGTGTTGCTCACACCGCAAAAGCAACTGTTAAATAAGCTGCTAAAATTGTGTAGTCAAATAATTGTTGAAAATCATGAATCCACGATGTAAACACACCTTAGGACTCATGAAAAGATAGTCCACCCAAACGCCGTTTTTATGTAGCGTATTGCTCACAACCCAATGGCGACTGTTGAATGAACCGCTAAGATTGTGTATTCAAATAATTGCCAAAAAATAGAATCTATTATAAAATTAGAAAACTATTCATCTCGCAATCCTGGAATACTTCAAACAACTTCAGCTGCACTGTCTCATTCATATCAGAACAAGTGCTGAAATGCCATTCTGTAAACAGCCATTGTTATGCCTTTCAGTATACAGTCCTTCTGCTATCCCCATTTGATTGCCTTGGAAAAACCCATGTAGAGAAAGAAACATCAGCTAACTGGTTTAAGACATAGTTTTTTTTTCAGTTTCAGATTCAGTTGTGACCCTCCCTCTTATATAGTTGGATCATTCATCTTTCCTCAAAAGCCTGTAGGTGACAGAATACAGGGATAGGGCCTTGAGACGGTCTGCATAGGACATATTACTTATGTCCTGTATTCTTTTAGTAGGAACCTCTGTAGACATTCCAGTTATTGGATATGCCTGGTTAGGTACATACCAAAGGGGGCACTGTACTCAATGAGAGGTCTGATAAATGCCGAATACAGTGGAACAATGAATTCCTTGGACATAGGTGCCATACCCTTGTTTATAAGTTGCGCAACATAGAATGATTTCCTCACCACTGTAGACATGTGATGATCAAAGGCTAGATTACTATCTATGTGTGTCCCTAAGTAATCTATGTGTGTCCCTAAGTCCCTGACTACTGGGTCAACTCTAAGTGGTGTATTATCAATATGATAGTTACCAGGGATGGATGACTTCCCAAAGGATACTATTATGCATTTCTTGGCATTTAGTTTTAGTCCATGACTCTGACACCAGTTGTTTGTCTGTGTCAGCCCCTCCTAGAGAACATTTGTGTCAGTGTGAGATTTATTGACAGCTCCTAATTTGCAATCATCTACAGATTTAGTCAGCCAGAGACCCACTGACATTGACCTTGACTTCTGAGAAGTAAATGCCAAAAAGGAGTGGTCCAAGGACTAATCCCTGAGGGACTCCACTTGTGCACATCCCTCTGCACAAAGGTGGACCATCTGCAGACCCTGAAAACCACAGACCCATAAGTCTTACTAGTCTTATATGTAAAGCCATGGAAATAATTATCATGGAGATGGTCAACAGAGATATAATAAACCTCCAGACACTGAATCCAACCCAGTTTGGTTTCATGAATGGTAGATCGTGCCTACTCAACCTGGTGGACTTTTTTGAGAAGGTCACCAAAGCAATGGATGAGGGCAAAATCATTCACATTGCCTACCTTGACCTGGCGAAGGCATTTGACACACTAACCCCATCCGAGTATTGTTGACAAACTCAAGAGATTAAGTACAAACCTGTATGTCTCCCAGTGGATAGCCAACTAACTCACAGACAGGACAGAGGAAGTTAGAACTGGGGAGACCACCTCTACAAAGAGGCCAGTCACAAGTGGCAAGATAAGCCCTATGACATTGCAGGTCGATTTCCTGCCAGCAAAAGAATAAGGCATAAAACTCCAAACAGCTCAAGGATGCTGATTCATCTTAGCCCGCTTCTTCCAGTAACTTAGGCAGAAAATTTGGGGGGGGGGATTAGGATAAGAATGTTAGGGCTATATGGTCTGAGTGGGGAAATCCCAATAACTAATAATAGTGATTTCAGAGATAGAAAATTGTATGTTTTCCTTTGACCTACCCAAGTGTAAGAGTTTGCCCCAAGTGAGTGCCCCTATGTCTTAAAAGCCTTTGTGAGTTAAATTTTGTGACTGGCAGAGTGTAACATGATTGTGAGGATAAACTAAGAATTCTAATGCACTTGGTTAAAATGAAAAACTGTGCAAAGTATAGTTAGGATTTCAGGAAAAAAATAACAACAAGCAAACACAACTGATTTCTTGTTTATTTACACTAAGTAGCCAAGTTGCTAAAGTAACTGCAGTTGTTTCATACAGGGAGAGAGAGGAATAAATCTGTGTGTTCTCCTTATAGAAAATGAAACCAGGATGCACTCAAGGACAGAGAAAGTGCATTCAGTATCCAGCAGGGCTTTAAGTAAATATGCTAACTCTTTGGCAATTCTGCTGGAGGTAAAAACACACCTTCTTGGGGATAACTTGCTGCTATCAAGGGGTATAACGTGCATTGCCATACTTGAAAGTGCAGGAAATCAAGTAACCGGTTTACAGTGGCAAACTGGTCATCATCCAACCTGTATCTGGTAGATATGGTGTCATGACCGGATATAGGATGTTAATACTTATGTACACTATGATCTGAAGACTGCAGATATGAAGAAGTGAGGTAATTATGATTTTTGTTTACAAATGGAATAAAGATGAGAAGAGGATGAAATGGAAATATTAATTTTAACCTTAGGTTGTTAGCCCAATTTAAATTCCCTTCTAGGATTTAAATCAACTTTTAAGAAAGCTGAATATATTTTACAAGTCCAACAATTAAAAAAGGGGTAAGAGACTAAGTCAGATACCTTTGTGAGTTCCAAATGTAGAACAAGTGTCAGTTCTTTAAGGTTTGTGCTATAGTAGATAGAATTTAAATTCTGCAATGATTCAAAAACTTTTCAAGAATGTATGTTACTCAGAAAAAGAAAACAAAAGTAATTAATATATGCTTACAACTGTAAGGAAACAAGTTACTTGAAAAATGTATATATGATTTGAAGAGAGTTATCGTCATCATCAGCATCATCCCCCTTTTTCCCATTTTCTGCATGGGGTTGGGGTGTTGTGTCAACTGTCGCCATCTCTCTCTATTCAATGCCACTCTCTTGCCTTCTTTGACACTCATGCCTGACTGTTGTAAGTCTTCTCTCACACAAACCATCCACCTCCTTGCTGGATGCCCTCATTTCCTCTTGAGTTCTTTCTGTCTGTCCCAAATCATCTTCACAGGACTGTCTTCTGCTTTTCTGCACATATGTCTGTCTAGCATAATCTGTTCTCTTTGATCTTTTCTGCAATTGGAGCAACTTTGGTTTCTGTTCTAATGTCCTCATTTGTTCATCTGTCCCAAAGTGTCCATCCAAACACCCATCTCAGGCATTTCATGTCTATTACCTCTAGCTACCTCAACTGCTCTATCTTTAATTCCCAGAGTTCTCTACCGTATAGTAGTACTGGTCACACCCCTGTTTTGTACACATTAGTTTTTTTTTTTTTTTTGGCATTTTTCTGTCATATACTACACCTGTCATGATGTATTAGTTGGCTGTAATCCCTCAGATTCTAGCTTTGACTTCCTTATTTAGACTTCCCTTATCTTCAACCACTCCTCCCAAATAACTGAAGCTGATAATCTGTTCCACTATTTTCCTTTCTATCTCCATTCTCAGCTTCTACTGACTTTGCCCATTTGCTGCCATTACAACAATCTCTGTACTAAGTTTGTGCCTTCAGTTTTGCATTCCATTTCCCTATTCTTTGCTGAATTTCTTGCTCAGAGTCTGCCAATAATGCCACATTGTCTGCATACAGAAACTGTGTTGATCTGTCCCCTCCAAATTCTTTGATGAGGCAAGTCCATCACCAGTATGAACAGCAGTAGACTCAGAGCTAAACCCCGGTGCACACCCACTCCCACTGGTAACCCCTCTGTGAGACTGTGCACTGTTCGTATTTGAGTCATTGGGCCCTTCTACATAGCTTGCACTACTTCTACCAATTTTTGTGTGACTTTAAACCACCGGCACACTGCCCAAGTCAGCTTTCTGAGGACCTTTTCATATTCTTTCTCCAAGTCTAGAAATTTCAAGTGGGACTCTTTCCTCATCTGTCACTGCAAACACCAGGTCAGTTGTGATGCACAGTGATCTGAATCCGAACTGCTCATCTCCCATCTTACTTTCTGTCAATCACCCTCTACAGAACTGTCATGCAATGCGAGGAGTTTGATATCTCTATACTGCCCAGAGTGAATACTGGCACTAGTATGCTTATTGTCCAGATATCTGGGATGCAACTTTCTCTCCACACTGCTTTGAGTACCCTCAGAAGACATTTTTCCCATATCTTATAGGATCATAGGAGATTAGTAGGCTACCGACCCAAAGGTCATTTTAAGTCTAGTTGTTTCAACCCAATGTAATACCATAGAGGTACTAGTCAATACCCAAGATTGCATTTAGTGATGAATGCCCATGTCAGTGAGAGTTGTGGGCACTATCTCTGTTAAGAATTTAAGGTGCCTCACCCACTCATCCAAGTTCCTCTTGAACAGTGTCATAGAGATGCTCTGTTTCACATGAATTGGTAGCCTGTTCCATAGATGTGGCAGTCGGTGGGAGAGAAATCTCTCTCTCCAGCATGTCCTATTTAAGTTGCAGGCCATATTTAAGTCCCTGGAATGGATAGCTCTAGACCCATTTGATTTACGGAGATGCAGTACATTCATTAGATTTGGGCCTTGGGTTGCTCTATAGGCCAGGCATAAGTCTCTCCTAAGTAGTCTGTATGATATGGAGTACAGTGACAGAGATTTTAGTCGGTCCATGTAAGGCACATACTGGAGGCCATTGATCTTGTTTTTAGAAATCTCTGAGGTCTCTGTAACCGCTGTAGATGCTTAGTACGGTACATGCCGAAGGAGCTTTATACTCAATTATGGGCCAGATAAATGCTGAGTATAGAGGGGTTATAACTTCTTTTACTCTTTAGGCAATGCCTGTACTAGGCAAGTGAGCTCTGTGGAAAGCTTTCCTCACAAAGTAGACATGTCATGGTCAACGTTAAGGTTGCAGTCAACCTGTGATCACAGATCCTTTACCACTTTATGGGTACGTAGGGTATTGTTATTGATTTGATCATGTGAAGGGGCATTGTTTGTGTCGAACGGGATGATGATGCATTTTTTTGCATTCACTTTGAGACCATGACTAATAGACCAGTTGTTGATCTGTGTGAGACCACCCTGGAGTATACTGGTACCACTTGGGGATTCAATGACTGCACCTAGTTTACAGTCATCTGCAAACTTGGTCAGCCACAATCCTTCAGTTTTTACCTGAATGTCTGAGAAGTTTATACCAAACAGTAGGGGGCCCAGCACTGACCCCTGTGGGATTCCTCTGGTAGCAGGTCTGCTGGGTGATGTGGAGTCACCCACTTTGATAGTGTGTGTCTGGTTTGTGAGGCAGTTGGCAACCCATCTTACAATGAAGGGGTTTGCATTCAGTTTTCTACGTTTTTCAGTAATGCTTGAATGTGGGATTGTGTTGAAAGCCTTTGCCAAGTCGAGATATGCTGTGTCCATAGATTTGCCCTCATCAATGTCCTTGCTCACACTTTCAAAGAAATCCACCAGATTAAACAGGCAGGATCTGTCCTTCACGAAGCTGAATTGGGTAGGGTCCAGGGTTTGGAGGTCACCTATGTCTTTATTTATGAGGTCGATAATGATACATTCTTTGGCCTTATAGAGGAGGCTGGTCAGGCTTATGGGTCTGTAATTCCCCGGGTCTGTTGCATGCCCATCCTTGTGGAGGAGAATAACGTTAGCTGTTCTCCATTCCACAGGAACAAACCCTGTGGTTAGGCTATGATTGAAAAGGGTAGTTAGTGGTGATGCAAGCTCATGTTTTAGCCTGTTTAGAAGAAAGCCTGGAATATCATCTGGTCCCATAGAGGTTTGTCGACCATTCTTTGCCTTTGGCAGGGCTTTAAGGTACTGCTTTTCAGATATGTAAGTTGGGGGGGAGTTTGGGGTAGGGTTTGTTGTAAGTTAGGAGAGGATAAGGGAGTGAAATTTTCTCAAACCCTACCCACTAGCAGGTTTTCTATCTCTACGGGGTCAGTGTGTGTAATGCCATTGGCCACCAGTTCTGCAAAAGCTTGCATCCTACTCTTAAAGTTATGTACATAGCTGTAAAAGGCCTTATGGTTATCCTTGGCAGTACTTGCTAAGTTTCTCTCAAAGGAGCTCTTGGACAATTTTACAAGCTGTCTTATTTGCCTGTTAAGGCTGTGGATGGTGGTTTTCCATTGTCGGTCCTCCTTATCTTTGTTTTCTTGGACAGCAACTTTTTGTGTTTCTTGTAGAGTTTGTTGATGCTGGAAGTCCACAAAGGCAGCTTGATTTTACTTGGGGCTCTGGCTTTGATTCTATCTGGTACAGCTCCGTTTATACACTTATACAAGTGATTGTATATGACTTTAGTGAAAGCATCAGTGTAGTTAACACTTTCAGCTTGGGTTGGGGCTTGGAATGCATTTATGCCTTTACCTAGGAGGGTATAATTTGTCTTGGTGAAGTTTTTTAGTCTGATTTCACCTTTTGTGAGTTCTGGAGTTAGTGTCAGTTTGAAGGTGATTGATTTGTGGTCAGTTTTAACTAATGAGGGTCCAACACTTGCAGCAGTACACCTGTTTGACATGTTGGTGAGGACCAGATCTAGAATGTTTGTCCCTCTTGTCGGGGTATGGACAACTTGCTCCATGGCACTCAAATTCACAAAGTCAAGGAACTTTTGTGCTAGCGAGTTTTATCTAGAGTAGGTTTCCCAATTCATGGTGGGATAATTGTTCGGTAAAATTTGGATTGTCTTCAGTTTGGTTAAGTAGGCTTCATGTGTGTCATAACCCATGGAGGGGGATCTATAACTGGCTAGGACTTGAATGAGGTTCTTACCCACTGTATGCTGGACCTGGAGCAACTTCATGGATTTGTCCAATCTAAATAGACATGAGCTGAATTTATCTCTAATAGAGATTGAAACACTCCCTCTTTTGGTTTTTACATGTTCCGTTTGAGGTCTAAAGGTGTAGAAGACATTGTAGCCTTGCAGGGCCAGGCTATTTACTGAGGCCATAAACCAGGTTTCTGTGAGTGCACAGACATCTGCAGTACATCTTCTAGTGATAGAAGTGCTTCCAGGAAGTGGAGTTTTTGGTTTAAACTCCTAGCATTTAGCAGAATGACCCTTATTTTGATCTGACTGGTTAATTTCGCATTGGTAATGTTGTTTTCATGACCTTGCCTAAAAAAGGTGCTATGGGGGAGGCAAGAGCTTTTGCCAGCAGCCGAAAGCCAAGGGGTGCCAGGTGCAAACTGTCGCTGGAAATGCAGCAAGGTTTGTCGACCATGGCTTCCCAGGCAGAAAGGAACTGAATCCCCTTGGAATAACATCAAAAACTAAGCCAATTATTGAAATCAATCATTTTTGTTTATACTGTGGTATCATTCTAGGTGAGGGTAGTATGCTGTTCAAGGCTAGGGACATACCTGCCTGGGATACATAGTCAGAGAGCTGTACTATGTCTCTCTTCATATAGGCCAGTGAAGTGCAACTTAGGTCATTCACCCAGCATCTTTATCATATCTGCTGTGACCTCATCTGAACCTGCCTTCATTTTCCTTAGGGCTGTTCTTGCTTCTTCTGGGATGGGCTCTTCCTCCTCTCATTGTAGGCTGTCTCTGGGGCATTACAGCTTCTGCGTTTTCTTTTTTTTCATTCAGAAGCTGCTAGAAACACTCCTTCCATCTGCCTTTGATGTCCTCTGAATTGGTGAGCAGGTTGTTGCTCGCATCCCTTATGAAGGGTGTCTGACTATCTTTGCCTTGCAACCTGATATAGTTTTGTTGTACCACCTACTGACTTACTTTCCAGAAGCTGGTAGAGTGCCTCTCCTCTGTTGTTCATTGCTAATGCAACTTCTTTCTTAGCTTCTTTGTTAGCCAACCAGTATTCCTTCCTAGCCTGGTCCACCTTTTCTAGCTCACACTTTTTATTGCACTCCTTCTTTATTTTCATGAATTCCTGGACTGCTGCATTTCACCACCAGCTTTTCTTATGTACCTTATTTCCATAGCGGTCTTGGCCATATATCTGGTCTTTAGTCCTCACATGTACTGTTTTGAGACACTGCCATTCTTCTTCAGCTGCAACTATTTCCTCTTCTTCTTGAGGTTCTAGAGTCCTGAGTAATTCCTTGAAATATTGTGCTTTCTATCTAGTCAACTTCCAGGTCTTCAACCTGGTCTCTGTTGACCTTAGATCCTTATCTGACCACTGCTTGCAGTTGACTGTGGCAACCAGTGGTTTATGCTGTGGGTTGACTCTTTCACTGGGGATGACTTTGCAATTGTTGACTTTACCCCAGTGCCCTTTCCTTGCTAGGAAGAAGTCTACCAGAGTTGCATGTTGGCCACTGTTGTATATGATCGTGTGACTGTCTCACTTTCTGACCCATGTGTTGGGATACTATGAAGCCATTTGCCAGAAAGAAGTCTAGAATTACCTATCCTTCTTTATTCCTTATGTCCCACCCATGTGGACCCAGGCAATCCTCAAATTCTGCTCTGTTAGTCCCGATATGTGCATTCAAGTCACCCATTATCAACACCAATTCATGCTGTCCCGCTTTATCTATTAAGTCCTACAGCTGCTGCCTAAATGCACTCTTCTCTTCACTACCACAACCGCGTTATGGGTCATAGGCTGAAATTATGGATACTGACCTATCATTAGGCTGGAATCTAATTGCCATACATCTGTCACTAATTTTGATGGCATCCCTCACTGTCTTCTGAAGCTTGTCCCTCACCACAATTCCCACACCATTTCTATCCTGTCCTCCTTCTGAGTTGCAAACTGTGAATCCCAAGTTGTGTATTTGCTGCACTGCACTTTCTTTCAGTCTTGTCTCCTTACAATCATGTCATCCACTTCTAAGCTACATGCTGACAGTGAACCTACATTGAGAGTAGCAATTTTTAATTCCAGTAAACAAGATGGTTGGTTTTAGTCCAGTGTTTGCTCAACAAAACTATCTCAGGTAACCCAAGCTGGACAACTGGACACCAAAGGGAGATATGTCCAAACTTAGTTATAAAAGATGAACCACAGAGTTTAAGGATAGGAGATATGAATTCAGATTAGCGTTATTAGAGAAGTTACCAGAAATGAGGGTAAGCAAGTTTGCAGAACTTAGTATATCTAAACGCTATTAGAAAAGTATCTATGTCAGGGAAATTACTGAGCAGTTGCTTGACCACCTTAGGAGCTTTTATCAAATGCAGATGGGGCATAAGTCATTGTTAAGGGATCAAGGCTGAAAGAAGTAATATGTTTGTTAGATGAAGTTGTAATTCCCTAGAGCTCTTTGCCTTTTTGCCTCCCATCAAAAATGAAACAGTTGTATGTGTTATGTGTTATGCTATCAGCTGGGATAATAGCTACGAAAAAATAAGAATGTCTGAGAATATGATGTAACAACAACAATAATAGCAAAATCAAAACAAGAGAAAATGAGTCAAGAAAACTTTAAACTTTTCTTGATCCATTTTTCTCTCCATTTGGGGATAACAATTAGGTAAAACAATTCTAAATTGCGAAAAGTGTAGACATAGTCCAAAAAGTACAAAACGTAAATACAGATAGCTTCTAGAGCAGACTTTCTATCTTTTTTGTCTTTAAATTCCTTGGAATGTAATGTAGTTATGTGGCAAATACCCCTACCCCAGTTGTCAAACCATTAAAATTTGTATACATTTAGACATATATCTGAAAGACTCCATTTGCTAAAAATACCTATTAGCTTCCAAAGACCACAGCATCACGATGACAATAATCTTTTTATTTATCTTGAAACCCATTGTTATCTCTTTATTTCTTAAAATAAACTTGAATTCTTAAACTATAAACATGCCATGCAAGGCTATTTCCAAGTTAAACTCAGTGCAACACCATGTGAGTTTTCAAAACAAGGAACATGGATATTAAACCTTGAAAATTAGGACAACTGCTAAAATATTGTGCAATTAAGGGAGATTAAGGCAAACCATACGTTGTATTTTCATGAACTCACCCTTTTTGAGGTGCAGTGATTTTGATCTTGGTGTTAGTATATATAAATATTTAGGGTACAGGGAGTGCTCTAAAATAATTTTTACCAAGCAAAATGAGTTCCACGTGTCATTGTTATATGTGTATAATCATGCTGTATTCTTTTTGAGTTTCAGTACTTGCACTTTTGTGTCTCAAACTTCTGATGGGGCACTATGGTTTCAAGGCATGTGGCAAGGCTCTTGTCATTTTCAAACATGGTCAGTTTTGTGCATGAATTCATTCTGGTAATATAATCAATTTACAGTGCAATTCATTCCTTTTCTTTTTTGTTTTCTATCTCTGTTTATTCATAGTTATAAAATAACCCTCATTCAAGAACCTGTATATTATTCAGTGTGTTTGGGAAGATTAATATGACTTTATCTCTTGCGACTTTTGAGAAAAAAATCTCAGCTATTTTTTTTTCTACTAAGTGTAAAGCAGCATATATTGTTTTTGACTTCTACATGTTTGCTTCCCTTGAATTGCATATGCAGTCCTTTAGTTTTCTTATTCTTACACAATGATACATTATATTTATTCATAACTGTATTCCTTCTGCTTCCAGTATTGTATGTATAAACATGCAACATTATATAAAATATATGATGTTCCGTACTACAAATGGAAATACTTTTTGTCTTATACTTAATTCACTCTAAAATGTCTCAGCCATGTATGTCAAACTCTGTATGGTGGAATTCCCCAGATTCTCACTTTTTATCTGATATCATAAAATGAAAATCTACCAGCAAATATCCAGTGCTGTAGAATAATCGTTTCTTTTATTCTTCAGAAAGGGACATGATTTACAGCACATCCTTTTGCACTATTTAAGACTCCTGGGACATTTTAAAAGCTCTGAGGTACTATTACCATTGAGTTCATCCTCTTTCCATGGGAATTCCCTTGCAATACTGCACTGACACTTAAAGAATTATACCACATTCATTATGGCTACTGAGCTGACAACTTGTTAAAAACATATCCCCATGTTTTCCCACAAAAACTCTGCATCATCCTTTACTACCATAATAGCATCTTTGGTCCTGTTTGTAGTTTTCAAAAAAATACTTTGCACTGTTGCTTTGCAATGCCATATGCACTTGGGTTTCATGTTTGTTTGTATTTGTCTATACTTGGAAAATATAATTAATTATGCTGTACAACCTTGACTTCATATTTAATGCCCAGAAAACAGAAGTTCAGCTCGCTATAAGTAAAATCATGAAAGTTACAAAAGGCTGTAAACTAAAAAAAAAAAACTGAAGCTCAAAAAATGGAAATCAGTTTGAATATATACATGAAATAAAACAGACATCATACAAGTAATGATTTTGCACTGGAACCATTTCTTTTCTTTTTCACCAAGGTTGTATGAACTTTGAATTTGAATAAATGCCTAGTGAGGTACGGAGAATGCAGTCTTCTATATAAAGGAGTACACAGTTGCCTTCCCTTTGAAAATCAGTGCCAATTGTTCTTATGTGTTTAAATGCATCCATTGCAGTTACTTCTATGGATATAGTCAGATTTATTTCAAGATTTCGAGTTTCAGTGCTTTGCTGTTCAACAATTTTACTTATTCATGCTTGCTACCATTCAGTTAATGAAGCGGGAATTCCTTTGTGATGGTTGTCCTGCAACAGTTGCCTGGAGCTCTTTGTTTTCTACTTTAATTATTAATTAATTTAATGAATTAATTTGTTCACGTGGGTACAATGAATTCTATTTTACAATAAGCTACTCTGAAGCTGTACAGCTGCGTGTGGTCTACATTTGATGCAGGTAAGCAGGCTCAATGTAGACCAAACTGCTAGTGCTATAGATATGGAATGCACGGCACTCAAGAAGCACCATTGCTATGGCAAGGCATGCCATTTTAATTCTGTTTCCACTGTGCAACAGAGTATAATTAATAATGTCTTCATATTTAAAACTATTTTCCTTATTTTGAAGTCAGCATTATATGGTTTTATGCAACATAAGAATACAAAAGCAGAGAAACTTTAGGCCTGTCAAGTTCTTTTTAATATGCAATTTTAGGTGAACTGCAATTGTAAACATGCAGTCAGTTGAAACAGATGAGTATTACTCTGCTTGTTTCTGATAGTGATTAATCACGATTAGTTTATAACTATCTCTGGTTTCTGATAGTGATTAATCACTGTTAGTTCATTACTATCTCTGGTTTCTGATAGTGATTAGTCACTGTTAGTTCATTACTATCTCTGGTTTCTGATAGTGATCAGTCACTGTTAGTTCATTACTATCTCTGGTTTCTGATAGTGATTAGTCACTGTTAGTTCATTACTATCTCTGGTTTCTGATAGTGATCAGTCACTGTTAGTTCATTACTATCTCTGGTTTCTGATAGTGATCAGTCACTGTTAGTTCATTACTATCTCTGGTTTCTGATAGTGATTAATCACTGTTAGTTCATTACTATCTCTGGTTTCTGATAGTGATTAGTCACTGTTAGTTCATTACTATCTCTGGTTTCAGATAGTGATTAGTCACTATTAGAGCATTAGTATTTCTTGTTACAGTTAGTAATTGGTCACAGGTAGTAAACAAGTGCATTTTTCCTAAATGTGTGCCATATTTTGATGTTTAGTTTTTAAAAGGTGTACCTTATTTCTATTTATGTATTTAATTATTTTTTTATTTTATTTTTTATTTTTTTATAGAAAAGTACAGTCAATGTAGTCAGGGTCTGAGTGTTTTCTTTGAAAGGATATTTCTCTTGGGTTCCTATTATATAATCGAAGATGCAATCCTTCAAATGCATCTTGATTGAACTTGAAAGCACGAAACAGCAAAGTAGCGAAACGGCATATAAGCGATTTCTTTCCCTGGGAAAGAAATTGCTTGGCTGCCACCATTACTTTGCCGTTTTCCTCACTGTAGTGCGATCTTGGAGTTGGTATATTTAAGTAGGGGGTGTGGGTGTCGAAGCCCCACACTTTATGTAATGTTTTGAAGTTTATTTATTTATTTATTTTTTGTGGAACAGGGATTTTTTTCCCTGGGAAAAAAATTACTGTTCCAAGTGTTCGGGATTGTAAGCTTTCACTTATAGGGAGTCGATAAATCAGCATTTGCTTTTTTAAGCATTAACTGATTTAATATAGACCCTTTCTCTTTACCCATGGTCATACAACTGTTAAGTTAATATATTTAAGTAGCAGATATGGGTGTTTTGTTTTGCCACTGTTTTCTAACTTTGGGATTTTCTCTATTCTTGATTTAATTAATTTGATTAGCTGGGTTTCTGTATTTGCAGTTTATCTGAACTAATGTGATTTCCTCAAAGCAGCATGTCTTAAACAATAAAACCCACTGAACCTATATTTGTCATTTAAAAAGTGATTCCCAGTACATTATTCCACAAGGATTTGGCAAAACCTACATACTAGCACACCCAAACAATTATTTCTTACAATGTTACATACTGCATTCTAAGCATACATGTGCATTTCTAAGCACACATAAGTATAATCTGTAACAGCCATGGTACAGACCTTTTAGCTACATTAGTATGATAGATTATACCTTTGTAGTTGCCCATCACTTCAGCAATCTCCTGCTTCCTGTCATGTGAAGTTCTCCCTTAGTTCTACTCACCATCTTCCTAACAAGATGAAGCAGCACCATTTAAAAAATAGATACACAGATACATGTTGTACTATTCAATGTCACAATCCTCTTATTTTGTTTCTGCTTTAATGTCCTTCCACTGCTTTTTTTCTATTGCTTCCAATTTATAAAGAGCAAAGACATTGCTAGCCAATAACTTTCATAATTTATCTTTCCCTGATAATTTGATTGTTTATCATTTTAGGTATAGTACAGTACAGTAAAAGTATTTGTTTGTTAAATGTAATGTACTTCCACTAACAGCCTACTAATTATTTGGACAGCTGCTGACTTTCTTCCACCTCTGCTGAAACATGAACAGTCAGTGAATTGACAATCATATTACAGAGTATCATAAGCAGTAGAAAACCCAAAATAGACTGCAAACTATATTATGCAGATAAAACACTACACAGTCAGATGATGTGTGCTCAGACTTCAGAAGCCAAGTCAGATAGATTGTATCCAACCATTCCCATGAAGTCAGTTAGTGCTATCTCTTTTTTTCTGTGATGCCTCACATTCTTATCTGGGAATGCTAACATGAAGAGGAGTTTGGAGCAAAATGTAGCTCTCTGCCTCCTCTGATAAGTGGGGGGACAGAGGTCTTCTTAGGAGCCTCCACTGGTTTGCTGCCCTGGCGTGCAGTCTATCAACATGGATTAACCCTCTTTGTAAAACCCAAGAGTGACTGCCACTGGACAATTTTAAGGGCCTCCACTGACAGTTCTACTGTACAAACTTTAATACAAGAATGATGTCTGCCCTCCGCTAATGAGAAAAAGAAGGGAAAAATGTCTTCCTTGCAAGACTGATTGTACTCTGTAACCTTATTATCCAATTCAAAAGACCATTTCCAAAAGTGTGGACCCTATCCCATGCACATGCATTTTGCTCATGGTCTTGGGTGCTATCTAGACAACCCACACAAAAAGGGAAGTTTTGTCACTCATTCAAGACCCATTATTATCCTTGGAAGACCAATATTCATCCATGTAGAACAACACTACTTTTCTCAAAAAAAATTTTTTTTTGGATGATTCCTCTGTTTGTTGAAAACTACTTTAAAGATATTTACACAGCCTTCAGTTATCCATGTGACCATTGTACATATCATTTCCTCATAAATCTTCATGGTTTTCTTAATTAAGGGCCAAATTAAAAGTTTGTAAATTGGCACAGCTTTAATAGACCTAGTTGGTGAATTTGACCCCATATGAGTTCTAATGGGAAGGAAAGCTTGAGGAGCATAGCTCTAAGTTCAGATCTAGATAAGGAATATTGCAGCTTAAAATAATTCTAGTACTCTTCAGATGTTATGTTCCACCTAGATGTGAAAGTGCCAAAGGCAGAAAACCTCCATGCATACTTTGATGCATTATCATCCAAGCAGACTATGTTCTTAATTCTTTTATCAACTAGAGGCTCCCCATCCATGCTGAATTTATATACAAGATTCCTCATGTGACAAGATTATGTCCACAAAGGTAACCACCATGAAAAACTTCTCCAAAGCTAACTTTGGGCTCCTAAAAACAGAAGTGGCAAACTTCAGGGAAGCCAATCTGGTGGCCCCCTGCCATAAACAAACTCTACAACAGAAGGAAGAAACTGATGCGGAATAAGGTGAAGTCCCAAGACTGTAAAAACTCCTTTATCAGCCTCACAAAAAGTTGAGATCCCTCATCAAATCCTCTAAAGCTAGCTATGAAAACAGAATTGCAGCAGATAGTAAAAACAACCATAAGGCCTTCTATAGTTACGTAAAGAATCTCCACAGCAATACCCAGATCTGCTCTGAACTACTGCACAACGTTACCTCCTATACCGAGCCAACAGATATTGCCAATATACTGGCCGACAGATTCAGTGCCAACATTACCCCTCTTACCCCCCCAAAGGACCAATCACAATACCAGTAGATTGCCAGGCAACCAGTATTACTGCTGCACAGGTTAAAACAGCACTGTCCAAGGCCAAGAATACAGCTTCTATGGGAACTGACAATATCCCTGGCTGTGTTGTTTATGAACTACAGAGTGAACTGGTGCCCTGTTCAATCACAGCCTCACCTCAGGCTTTGGGCCTACCAAATGGTGCACTGCTACAGTCATCCCTCTCCACAAAGGAGGAGTGACTTCAGACCCTGTGAACTATCCCCCCATTAACATGACAAGTTTGATATGCAAAGCTATGGAAGGCATCATCATGGACCTAATAAACAAGGATATAGGGAATCTCCAAACTCTGGATCCCACACAGTTTGGTTTTGTGAAGTGTAGATCATGCCTGCTCAACCTGGTTGACTTCTTTGAGTCAGTCACCAGAGCTGTGGATGAAGGCAAGGTGGTTCATACAGCCTACATTGATCTGGCCAAGGCCTTTGATACCATTCCTCACCCAGGAAACACAGAAAAACTCACTAAGTTAGGCATCAATCCCTATATCACTAGGTGGGTTGCAAACTGGCTCACAGATAGAAGCCACAGTGTGAAATTTGCTGACTCCAAGTCTGACTGCGACCAGTCATGAGTGGAGTCCCACAGGGTTCAGTCCTGAGTCCTCTCCTGTTTGGTAACTACTTCTCTAAAGTCCAGGCCAACACAAAGGGACTCTGACTGACAATGTTCACAGATGATTGCAAGTTGGGAGCTATTATTAACTCCCCAAGTGATGTTGACATCCTGCAGAAAGGCCTCACTGAGACCAACAACTGGTGTCAGAACCATGGCATTAAGTGCAATGCCAAATATGTGATGTCATTCCCTTTGGAAAAAAACTCAGTTGCCATGAATTACCACATCAATGGTAGTCCACTGAACACAGAAGGCATTATAAGAGATCTGGGAACACAGGTTGACAGCAACATCTCTTTTGACCACCACATTGCTACTGTGGTCAAAAAGGCCTTCTATGTGGCACATCTCATTACTAAGGGTTTTGCATCCAGGATGAACGAGGTCATTGTCTCCCCCTACTCTTCCATCATTAGGCCAATCATTGAGTACAATGTCTCATTTGGCATGTACCTCACTAGACACCTGCAACAACTGGAGAGGCCACAGAAGTACCTCAGAAAGATGATCCTAGGCTTTAAACACTTGTCCCATAAGGACAGACTCAAAAAAACTCCAACTATTCTCTAATATCGCCTACTTAGAGGCGATCTCTGCTTGACTTACAAAGTCATGTCTGACCCAGCTCTGTTAGAAATGCTACATCTAAGGAAATCCCAATTCCTCCACACCACATGCTCCAGAGACCTCAACCTCATTGCCACAATCAACAGAATGTGCTGGAGGGACAGGTTCATAACCCAGAGACTGCCCACACTATGGAATAGACTTTGCATACATGTCAAACAGAGCACCTCACTGGCCCTCTTCAATAGAAATCTTGATGAGTGGATGGGAAATAGAAAATTCACCACAGGGATCACTCCAGTGGTTCTACTCGACAGAGGAACTAGGAACTAAGGTCGGGTGGCACTATGTCAGGGTAATCCTATGGGCTAGGCTTGTAAAGGCTCCAGAGCCATTAGCCTAGTACACACCTATGAACCTATAAATATTTCATGGCAGCAAAGAATCTAAAGATATTGTGACACTACTTTAAGTTTGTTGGTAAGCCTTTAGAGAATCACAGTATCACCCATGGGGAACTAGAACAAAGTCAATTGTACCCAATTTAGGGGCACTGGATAGTATTTATCATGACCATTCACATGTGATACCTTTCAATGACCATAGAACTTCTCCAGAGTGTAAATATAAATAGTGCAACATGCAAATGCTGTACATACAGGACTATCATACAACTGCACTATTACTCTATTCTGACCAAGCTACAAATTTACATTCAAATTTATTGTATGTACTATCATATAACTTGAGTCTTACTGTATTAAAACTTTCTACAAATGTACCTTACAACCTATTGCATGTTTTTCTACCGTTTTTAAATGTACCTTGCTATTAACTATATGTTTGTTGTTCCTTCATCTAGGCCAGGACTGAAAGGGTCAGCAGACCAGCTAACTATCCTGATTAGCAAATACAAAATAAATAAGTCATCCCCTAGAATCCCAGCCTCAAGGGATTCCTGTATGAATGTAAATTATTATGTCAAAGTAAATGCAACAGCACATTTCCCCAAGTTTGGGATGCCCAGCCCTAATTCCTGTGCAAGACAATATCAAGTTGTTCACTTGGCATTCTTCCTTCTCTTAGCCCCAGAAAACTGACCCAGAAAGTACAAACAGCTCTTGAGCCATCTATGACCCACGAGGACAGGGATATGCCAAACCCGTATTTTAACTAGAGCTATTCTTCCCATCAAGGAAAGACTTAGCCTTGACCAACTGTGGGTCCAAACATAAACTCTGGACTGCACAGAAGCTACATTAAGTTAGTCATCTTGTGTGGGCTACAAGGTTTTATTTATGCAACTCTATATCTACTCATCCAACTATCATCTATTTATTTTATTTTATGTTATTATACTCAAATATTAGAGTTCCCATCCCCAGCTGTGGGTCTTAGCTTGCACAGCAGTAGCAGCAAAATATGTCATAAACAAGAGACTTGTCTTTATTTAGAAAAAGCCAAGACACTCCACCAAACTCCTCTAGTAATATCAAGCATTCATGGACATCACACATCAGATCTTAGATGAGTATTATACAATTGTCAGCAAAAAAGAGAGCCTAGGTGTTTACATTAAATGAGGACTATACAGAGGTACACTCTTTCCATCTTTATCCATCTACAGAGTGGCTTAGTTTTCATTAAAATGAAGCTGGAGATAATGGACAGCTCTGTCTAGTACATCTGTATATCCTGAATGATTGTGAGAGAATCAAAATCATTAAAGCTGCAGCAAATAGGCAGGTGTACACTACATGAACCATGCAGATAAACTCCAAGGGGAACTGCACATGATTCAGAACCCACTATAAGTAATGCTACAAGAACATATCAATACAAATAGGCAGGTGTACACTACATGAACCATGCAGATAAACTCCAAGGGGAACTGCACATGATTCAGAACCCACTATAAGTAATGCTACAAGAACATATCAATACAAATAGGCAGGTGTGCACTACATGAACCATGCAGATAAACTCCAAGGGGAACTGAGTATGATTCAGAACCCACTATAAGTAATGCTACAAGAACATATCAATACAAATAGGCAGGTGTGCACTACATGAACCATGCAGATAAACTCCAAGGGGAACTGCGTATGATTCAGAACCCACTATAAGTAATTCTACAAGAACATATCAATACAAATAGGCAGGTGTGCACTACATGAACCATGCAGATAAACTCCAAGGGGAACTGCATATGATTCAGAACCCACTATAAGTAATTCTACAAGAACATATCAATACAAATTGGCAGGTGTGCACTACATGAACCATGCAGATAAACTCCAAGGGGAACTGCGTATGATTCAGAACCCACTATAAGTAATTCTACAAGAACATATCAATAGCCATTTCAGATTACCAGCTCAGGCTCATTATGAAGATGTTGACTATATATACAGAGGGGCCTTAGATGATCTGAGCTGGATTTCCCTTTAATAAACTCTGCCTGAGTAGATTACATCAAAGTAGACAGGATCTTGCTTAGTCTGTCTGTCAAGATGCAATCATTTTAACACCCAAGTTAAGCATGAAAAGACAGGTTGTTTGACACTGGTAACTTGTTATAAACAAGTCATTCTTAGATCAAGTGCAGATTGTTTCTTCTTCTTCTTTGCTAATTATGCATAATTATTTTTACTCTGCACTTCTGTAACTACTTTTCTTCTTCTCTTTTTGCATGTTGTATAAATGCCCATGCTCAACTTCTGAGAGTCTTGCTTGGCTACAAACATCTGCATTAGAAGCTGAAGTTAAGTGAAACTTGCAGTAGTGTATTTTAGTCTTCTGTTAAGTACAAACTTGCAGTTCTAAAAGTACTGTATTTTCATTTTTTCTGTTTCCTAATTGTGTGTTTCATTGAACAGTGTACTATGTGTCTCTCTACAGTTAGTGTTGGTGGCTCTGGAATTGCCCGCCCCTCCTGCAAGTCTGTATTAGAACATTCCTCCTAGGTCCATCTCATTTGCTCACTTAACCGAGTACAGTGAGATCATATTCTGAGTCTAGTGTTCACTCTACTTAATATAGAGAGAAGATTTGAGAAGGCCAACCCACTTAGGTTCTTCCTTCCTCTCTCCCTGCACAAAAAAAATTGCACTTTATTCATCTGCTTTTACTGTATTTGTGTTTCCTCCTACTTTATTTTACTTTTCTTAGAAGTACTCATTTTTATTTATTCTTCTGTATTTATTATTGCTTGGTAGTAGCCTAATTAAATTAACCCACGGTGGTGGTGCTGCGGTAGCGTTGTCGCCTCACAGTAAGACGCTGTCCAGTTCGATTCTCAGCTAGAGCATCTTCTGCGTGGAGACATGCGCGAATGGGCGTACCTTCATTGAAGGTTGTGTATCAGGGTTGGTAACTCGGCACATAAAAATCAACTACCAATTATTAGCAGACTGGAGTTCCATTGTGGTGACCCCTAACCGGGAAAAGCCGAAAGACGCAACAAGTAGCCTGATTAAATTGTAACTTTTATTCTAAGTCTTTTGGTTTAAGCACTTGGACTTTATACAGGCTGTTTTACATTAAGAAGGTTTGTGGTCTGCACTGTTGTGGCAGGGCAGGTAGCTTACATCCTTCTAAGCTGGGAATTGCTGACTGAAGGCCCAGTATCTGCTATTCTAAAAGTGTATTAGTTTTGGCTTAAGTACTTGGGCTTCAGGCCAGTTATTCTACATTAAGAGGGTTTGTGGTCTGCACTCTTGTGGGAGGAGAGGCTGGATTCTGCCCTTTTGAGCTGGGAATTTCTGGTCACAGACTAATTGTGCCTGCTTATTTGAACTGTTTCTTCCTGAAATTGGTGCACCTTGTTGCTGTAGCATAGATCAGATTCAGGCCTGCTGAATCTAGCTTTGTTTGTATAACTTCAGCAGTGATCCAGGACATCTTTTTTTGGCTAAGATTCCCCTGGACCCTAGTGGCAGGAGTATGCAGTTAGAACTTGTCTGATTGAAGACTGCTGGAACAGGGCTCAGTTTTGAAATTTTTTCTGGTTAATTGGGTAACTTGTTTTAAATCAGTTTGTTCGTTTTCTGTTGTTTTATATATATAAAAAAATGCACTTTGTTCATCTGCTTTTACTGTATTTGTGTTTCTTCCTACTTTATTACTAGAGGCATTGACTACAATTCTGATCTGCGATATATAACAATAAGTATCCTTTTCTGTGCATTTAAAGTGTTTTTTGTTTATTGTTTCTGCTTTATTTTCTGAAAACAAACACAATATATATATATATATATATATATATATATATATATATATATATATATATATATATATATATATATATATATATATACATACATATATATATATATATATATATATATATATATATATATACATATATATATATATATATATATATATATATATATATACTTGTTTCCCACCTTTCTAAGCTAGTATAGTCCAGTTTTCAGGTTAGTGCTGAATTCAGGGCTGTGTTACAAATCTCTGTGTTTGCCCGTACCTTACATGGATAGAAGAAAGTTTCTCTGTTCACCTGTAAGAGAGGGGAGCTTTGAGCAGCCTATCTGTCTCTGGAGGAGTGGTTTCAGCCCAGAAATTAGTGGTTTATTTGCCATTTTGGGCTAATTTCTCTCTCTTTCATTTCCCTGCTATAAATACCGCATTCACCTGGTTTTGCACACCGGGCAGTGCCGGTTAGCTAGGGTAAAACTATTCCCGACTCCACAAAGTCTTCTCTTCAATTTTTCCCCTCAGAACTAGACAAACTTTCAACTTAAGCACTCAAGCCATTAATTTCTCAGCCTGACACTTGCTCAAAACTTATAGCAAGCAATTATAAACCCTAGCACTAGACCCTCCTGTACTGTACAGAAGGACAAGGCTCTCTATTCAACCTTACCAGCAATCCAGTAAAACAGTTCACTGTACCTATCCAGGCATGTCCAAAGGGCAGTTTCAGGTGTACTCTCCAGTCCAACTGGTGAATCTGGGCATTTTGAAGCAATGATACAATTGCCTCATGTACACAGACAACCCTCTTCTCCTACCACCAAACACTAATACATGCAAGAGATGCAATTATACAGCCACACTGGAGGCTAAGCTCTCTCATCCCAAGACTGGATCAGACAGTCAAAAGGAGAAGGGAAATACTTGCATCACACCACCAGTCTCATATAGATCCATTAAACCAGCATCGGCAAAAAACACACATAAATACATAAAAACATACTCAAGAGGCTCTAAATAAAAAATCTGCAAAACCAACAGAGACCTCCAAAGCAAACATCCAAGCAGCCCTCAACCCCCCCAACACAAACCATGAAACATATACTTCACAAAATGAGTGTGCCATGCAATCACAGCCCTTAAGGCAAAATAACATACCCAACATACTAATAATAGGTGACTCTATAGTCAGACACACTGACGTCCCACTCACTAGGCAGAATAAGGAGAAGGTTACTGTTAGCTTTGGGTGCCAGGATCTGCCACATAACACAAGCACTCAGGTTACTCCAGAACAAGTACAAATATGACTCTGTCATTGTTCATGTTGGTGTGAATGACCTGAGCCGTACATCCCTGGACTACATGAAAAGAGACATGGAGGAACTCTCTGATCACGTAGCCCAGGCCAGTATGACCCTGACCCTGAGTAGAATCCTGCCCTCACCAAGAATGATACCATGGTATAAAGAAAAAATTCTTGATTTCAACAATTGGCTAAGTTTCTGGTGCTATTCAAAGGGGATCCGGTGTCTGTCTGCCTGGGATGACATGCTCAACAAGCCTCGCTGCTTCACTAGAAACAGCTTGCACCTGTCCCCCTTAGGCTTTTGAATACTGGCCAAGGCTTTTGCCACCCCCATAGTGCCGTTTTTAGGCAAGGCTCAAAAGACAAACCCACTGCCATAAATAGCACAAGTAACACAAAACTGAGGATAATACTACTCAATGCCAGAAGTCTAAACCTCAAAATGCACGCACTCGAGGCACTCCTCAGTATGGAGAAAATCGATATATTTGCAGTAACAGAAACCTAGTTTAAAGGTCCAGAGAGCACACCGGCACTGCCAGGCTACAACTCATACCATACATTTTGGCCACAGAACCCAAACCAAAAAACAAAAGGCGGTGGCGTATCCATATTCATCAAAGATACCTACACCTCCAGGTTAGTGGCACAGCACAATGCTTCAGAGATCGTCCACGTGCAATTAACAACAGGCAAAACTGCAATTCAAATTGTAGCTTGCTACAGATCACCCACCATGTCCCAGGACCCCCATTCCACATTTCTGGAAATACTGGGAAATATAAAGGTCCTACCAAACACCCTAATATTGGGTGATTTCAATTACCCAAACATTAACTGGGAGAACTACTCAAGAAGTAACTCCCTTGCCCAACATTTCCTTGAATTTATAAATTCAAACACCCTGATTCAACTGGTCAACACTCCCACCAGAGGTGACAATATATTGGACCTGGTCATCACCAACATGGTCTACTGGTGTTCCACACCAGAGGTCAACCCCTCGCTGATTAGATCTGACCATAAACAAATCACTTTGGATATCCACATTCTGCCCCCACCCCTGGACAAGGAAACCACTGTGAAAAACGTTTCAAAAGCAAACTTCATGTTACTTAAGTTACTAAAGGTGGAAAGTTTCAAAGCCCCTAAGCTGAAGGATAACGCTGTCAAAGCTGCCAAATCCTTTACTAATGCATTCTACGGGCACCTACAAGAATGCATAGATCATGTCATCCCAAGCAATACCAAGACTCACTCCTCCAAGAAAAAGAAACCAGTCTGGTGGACTCCTGCCATAAACAAGCTATACACTAGAAGGAGGAAACTAGTACAGAAAAGAGTAAAATCCCAAGAAGGGAAGACATCCCTGATCAGTATCAGCAAGAAACTACGATCCCTCATAAAATCATCCAAGGCGATGTTTGAAGGAAAAATTGCCAAGGACTCCAAAGATAACCACAAGGCATTCTTTAGCTATGTCAAGAATCTAAGTAGCAATGCTCAGATCTGCTCAGAGTTAGTGCAGAATAGCACAAAATACACTGAACCGACCGATATAGCCAACATTCTGGCAGACAGGTTCAATGCAAACTTCACCCCCCTCTCACCCCCAAAAAGGCCCATAACCATACCAGAAAAATGTAGAGTCCTTGAAATCACAGACACTCAGGTTAAAACAGCCCTCTCCAAAGCCAAAAACACAGCATCAATGGGACTAGACAGTGTCCCAGGCTGTGGTCTACACGAGCTCAAAGACGAACTAACCTCTCACCTAAACACACTGTTCAAACTCAGCCTCTCCACAGGCTATGTACCCATAGAGTGGCACATAGCAATGGTTATTCCACTCCACAAAGGTGGAGCCACAACAGACCCCAGGAACTATTGCTCTATAAGCCTAACTAGCTAAGTCTGCAAGGCTATGGAGCGCATAGCTCATTAACAGAGACATTGGGAATGTCCAAACACTGGACTCTACCCAGTTTGGCTTTGTTAAGGGCAGATCATGCCTCCTAAACCTGGTGGACTTCTTTGAGACAGTTACCAAGGCTATAGACGAGGGAAAGTTGGTATGCACAGCCTACCTAGATCTCGCTAAGGCCTTCAACACCATTCCCAATTCTGGTATTATAGACAAGCTCACCAGCCTGAACATAAACCCCTATGTCACAAGATGGGTTGCCAACTGGCTCACAGGCAGAATCCACATGGTGAGAGTTGTGGGAGCTAGGTCCGTCCTAGGGCCCCTGCTGTTTGGCAAATACTTCTCAGAAGTACAGGCAAGCACAGGAGGATTATGGCTGACCAAGTTCCCAGACGACTGCAAACTAGGGGCTATAATTGACTCTTCGGCTGACACAGACATCCTCCAAAAGGGTCTTACTGAGACAGATACCTGGTGTTAAAATCATGGACTCAAGCTAAATGCCAAAAAGTGTATAGTCATCACCTTTGGAAAAAACAAAGTACACGCAAACTACCACATAAGTGGTAGACCCCTAAATACGGAAGATGTAATAAGAGATCTGGGGACCCAAGTAGATAGTAATCACACCTTTGATAATCACATTGCCAAAGTGGTTAGAAAATCCTTCTACGTGGCCCACCTAATCACAAAAAGGTTCGCATACAGATCAAAAGAGGTCATTGTGCCCTTCTACGCATCACTCATCAGACCCATCATAGAGTACAATGCCCCATTTGGGATGTACCTTACAAAACACCTGCAACAGCTGGAAAGACCACAGAAGTACCTTACCAAGAGGATCACTGGCCTCAAACAGCTGCCCTATGCAGCTCGACTGAAGAAACTCCAGCTGTACTCGGTTGCATACCGCCTACTCAGAAGTGATCTTTGCCTGACATACAAGGCCATGTCCAACCCAGAATTGACGGACATGCTCCACCTAAGGAAAACCGTATCCCCTCAAGCCACATGCTCTAGGAATCTAAACCTCACCACAATAATAAATAGGATGTGCTGGAGGGATAGATTCCTGTCGGAGAGACTTCCCATGCTTTGGAACAAGATTCCAGTGTACATTAGGCAGAGCTCCTTGCTAGCACTCTTCAAAAGAAACCTTGATGAGTGGATGGGAAACAGAAAGTTTACCCCGGGGATCACTTCAGTGGCTCTGCTGGACAGAGGCACAGGGAACTAATCTAAGGGGGTGGCGAAAACCAACACATTCTGTCCAGGCTTATAAATGCCATCAGGCAGATAGCCTAGTACTTACCTATGAACCTATGGCTGAAAAGACAACTGAGATAAACTTACATAGTCAACAAACAAGAAATAAAATAAACCAATAATTCTCAGCCCATTGACAAATAAATTCACAACATGTACACGGGCAAAAGTTCATTAACCTCAGAATACCTCTGTCTGTCTTTGGGCATTCTGTACTGAATTATATCATAACATGTTTGATTTTTTTGACACAAATAATTGTATTCTGTTCTTTTTGATATGAAAACATGCCACTTTTTAAAATATGAAGCTTCATAAAATATGCTGCTGTCCTTGGCAAATCAAGTAATAATTTCTCCAGCACACCAGATAGCTACTGCACTTGTAGATTTGCAACTGAAAAACGCAAAACATGGAAAACATCCTCATCAGTTCCTTTCTTTCTTTATTTGTATCAAAAGTGACATCTCAGTGTGTAGCCATTCTTCCCGGTCTCTGTTACATTGATATTTTCTTGTTAAACTGATAATCAATGAGTCTGGTTTGTCTACTACATCGTGTATTAATTATAATACACCTGTTCTTAGATACTGGCCTTTTTTATCTATCAATGGATATTGTAAAATTGCGTCTCAAGTATCTTATGAGATCTGAAAATAAAGTGCAATGTGCAGGTATAATTATTTGATTTTTTTTTTGTAACTATTAGTTACCTCACTTTTTAGGTCATAAATTTGCGATGATATCTTAAATTGCGATAACTTAAAACTGAATGTCATATTTATCCATTCCTATCAAGTACTACACATTACAGCTTACAATACCAGGAAAGCACTGAGAATGTTGTGAGTAGACTCATTTAAGTATAGGTGCTTAAGAGAACCATGTAAACTGATAGTTCATTCATTTTTCAAAACATGGAAGGCATTGTTATGTGGGTCTATATTATGTTATCGAAGTTTTACAACTTCGAATGCCATATGGTTGAACTCATATTTTCGAAGTTGTAAAACTTTGAATACGTCAGAAAAAAAAGAAAACAGTTACCTAGCAGTTGTAAGCAGGGGGGCAATCCCCCCTGCACCCCCATGTTCTTTAAATATACCAACCCCGAGATCACACTACAGTGTAGTAAAGGGAAATCTTCCCTTTTCCCACTGTACTGCATTGTAGTGTGGTCTTGGAGTTGGTATATTTAAAGAGTGGGGGTGTGGGGGTAAGTGTTTTCTTTTTTTTTTTTACGTTTTCGAAGAACATATGGGTTTGACCATATAGTGTTCGAAGTTGTAAAACTTCGATAACATAATATAGGCCCTTGTTATGCTGATGTCCAATAACTATACTCCAGAGTAAACACGTATATAAGAAAAAGGACTATATTCTTCCTTATATTGCTAATGTACATGATATAAAGGTACAAACTCTCACAAAGAAGTTTGTCCAAGAAACTCTTGCTTCTTTGTTGTACTGACAAACTTGCATTGAATACTGAACCTGCAGATGATATAAGAGGCATTCCTGATAAATATTTTCTGTTACACAAGTCATTGTTCTAAATGCAGACTACTGATTTATACAATCCCCCTCCCACACAGAGCTTTTATATTTTTATATAATGTCCGCTCAATTCATTGCTAGGCAAGAAGCTGTGATTCCATAATTCCTACACATATAAAAACAATTACCTTTCACTGCACAGAATCTAAGAACATTCACAACTTGTCCAACTAAGAGCTAACATTTTAGGACACGGTATTAAGGCAGTATGGCAATGCTGTGTTCACCTACATAAAACATATCTTGGTAAAAGCAGAATTCTTGGATGAAGGCAGCTTTGCCAAATGGAAGAAATTCAATTTAAAGTTGTCATAGTTATGTGTTTTTATATGTGTATGTGTGTGTGTGTGTGTGTATATATATATATATATATATATATATATATATATATATATATATATATATATATATATATATATATATATATATATATACACGTATATATATATATATATATATATATATATATATATATGTGTGTGTGTGTAAGTCTATATGTGTGTGTGTGTGTGTGTGTGTGTGTGTGTGTGTGTATGCATAGGTCAGTAGGGGTTTATGTGTCTGTGTTCATGTGTATGTGGGTAGGTCTGTAGGTGTGTTAGTGTGTGTGTGTGTGTCTGTGTGTGTGTGTGTGTGTGTGTGTGTGTGTGTGTGTGTGTGTGTGTGTGTGTGTGTGTATGAAAGATGGAGATAAAGAGAGGGAGGAGATACATATGGGAGAGATTAGCCTAGTTCTATGAAATTGCCACAAGCTGAGATGTGGCCCTCCCCCTAGATGAAATGTCCTCAGAATTGATTTTACAATAAAGCAGATGCAGAAAACAAAGCCACCAGGAAGGAGCACTCACCATTTTTTTTACATGAATTAATAAAGTAGACTTTAAAATATTTTTGTTGATGAAACTCTGGTATAAAAAAACAAAAGAAAGAAACTTGTGAACCTATTTGAAGTGGGCACCATTGATGGGTATGCACAGTGACCTTAGTCATGGACAATACTTTGTGACTCTACAGGCAGTTATTTATTTAGTTAGTGATCTAGTTTTTAATTTTGTCAATGGAGAGAATTAAGTAGTCAAAAGACCATTTTCAGCAATGACCAAAGCCATTATGGCACAAACATATACAAGCAAAGTAAATAGCATAGTAAAATATTCATAAACAGTCCTGAAGTACAATTTGTGCCTAAATTGCAGTGTGACATAAATAATATATGTATAAAAAAAAGCTAAGCCTCCTTTTGTTACTTCTGCAACAATGTGTCTTAAAAAAGCTGTAAAAACAGTTAAAAAGCATGTGTGGTATTTACACTGTGTTTTCAAAGCATATTAAAACATTAACAGTATCATGCATGTATTTTTTTTTTACTTGTATTTGTATGTATGACATTTTTTGTCATGTTTTGTTATTGTCCTACTAAGCCACTGCTACCAGGTCCAGGTCCACATTACATTTAAATTTTAAGCCATTCATATATTTTAATATTTAATGATAATGGCTAGAAGAACCACTAACAAGTTCATCCTGACATCAGTAGTGAAAGCCTTCATTTTCCTGGTTTCTTTTTATTCTACTTTTTTCTTTTTTTTTGCTGCTGCTTTTTTTTTTTTTTTCATTCTTTTTTTCATTCTTCATTACTTTTCCATTTACAAATGTTTCATCCTCATCCGACCCCACAGAGACGAGAAGTTAGAATGCATGTTTTGTACAAATTTGTATTGCTTTGAGTTATTTGTTTAATTTTGAATAATTGCAGAATAGCAATGACATATTTTTCTTTCTGTGTGTTTATAAATATAAAAATGTGTGTCATTAATGACACATGTCATCTTTTTAAATTTTATTCTTTTTTATTTCCATTTTTTTACTTCTATTTTTATTTCCATTTTTTTTTATTTCTTTTTTTTCATGAGTTGGGCTCTCATTTTCCTTATGCAATACTCTTTGCTAACATTTATTTATTTATTTGCATCTGTTTACAGGAATAGTCCACTGGGCTGTTAAGAGCCCATTTTCAGTGAAGTCTCAGGGAGAAAAGCTCCACAATAACATGAACATACAGGTGAATATATACAATGTGAATACATTGCAAAATAGTTCATTCATTGAGTTAATGGCAAAACAAAAATTGACAGAGAATAACTAAATTAAGAAGGTTAACATTACATAAATCTTTCTGGCACTAGAATAGTGAGGTTTTCATCGGACATTATTAGATAGTAGATATGAAAACATCAATGCCATCATTAAGCAAAGGCAGTTAGGGTTACAAAAGTGGAGGCTTGGTGCAAGTGCAATTCCAGATAAAAGACTGGTAGTCTCGTAAAGAACTATTGAAAGAGGCAAGATTCTGAGTAGTTCTAATAGCTAATGGTAGGACATTCCAGTTTCTGGCTACACAGCAAGAGTAAAGAAGCTGGCCAGCTATTAGGTTTGGCTTGTGCACTTGCAAAAGCTTCTGATTCTCAGATCCGGGAGGCCTCTTTGGATAGTAGTAACTAAATATCAAAGTAAGAGCAGGAAGGTCTGGCAGTTTAAAGATTATGTTGCATGCTATTGTTAAATGCAGGTAGGAGAGAGGTAGTGTGCTAGATCTAGCCAGTTCAGAGAGTGTAGAGCAGTACATTGACAGCTAGAGTGTTTGGCATTTGTAGTGAACTTGGTGATTTTGTTGTAACATGTCTCAAGTTTAGGTTTTAGGGAGGATTGGAGGTTAGTAAGTAGAGGGGCACCATAGAAGAGAGAATGTAGTAGGTAAGTGGAAGCGAGGGCCTGTTTTGTGGAGAGGCTACGGAAGATTTTATGTCTATAGCGGGTTCCTAGCTTTTGGTGAGTTTTGCTAATGCTATGTTGTATGTGCAAGTCAAATTTCAAGTGTCCATCTATAATTACTCCTAATAGTTTTGAGTGGGTAACAGCCTCGATTGCTGTGTTACTTAGAGAATGTATAGTGAATTGAGCTTTGTTTAAGGGAGTTATCTTCTTGGGGGTGAATAGTATGAGCTTGGTTTTGTTTCAGTTAAGAGATAGATGATTACTGTACATCCAGGTGTCAGTGGAGATAAGGGCCATTTGAGTCATTTGTTGAATATCAGAAATGGAATCATCAGGGGATATAATAGTCAAGTCATCTGTGTATTGAATAAAAGATCCCTGACAGAGTGAAGAATGAAAACTATCAGTAAAACTGCTTTATAAGAGTGGTCCTAGCATAGAGCCTTTGGGAGTCCGGTAGAGGTGTTAAATGGCAACACTCCCTCTCTCCATATATTAACAGCCTGTTGTTTATCTGCTAAGTAACTTGAGAACCAGCTGAGTGAGAGGTGGGAAAGGCCAATCTTAGACAGCTAGGTTAGAAGTAGAGGGGGAGAAACAGTATCAAATGCTTTTGAAAAGTCTAGAAATAGGTGGCAACAATGTTACCAGAATCTCGGGCTGTATTAATTCTGTCCATAAAAGATATGAGGGTAGTTGAAGTACTGCGGCCTAGTCTAAATCCATGTTGTGTGTGAGATAGGATTTGTTTGTGAAGTCGAAAGTCTAGAAGTTGAATATGTATACATTTTTCTAAGGTCTTGGAGATAGTTGAGACAATGGTGAAAGGTTGGAAGTCTGAGATATCAGTACTGTTGCCACCTTTATGAAGAGGAAGAATAAATTATTTTTTTCCTGATTTTAGGGATGTTGGATCCTTGGAGGGATCTATTATGATGTATACTTGTAGGGCAGGTAATAGCATAGGCTACTATTTTTAGATATTCTACTGGTAGGTTGTCAGGAGCAGTACAGCAAGGTTTGAGCTTGAGAAGTAATCTTTTTATCGTAGTGGTTGGAATGGGGTTAAAAGTAAAAATGGGTGTAGAGTGGGGGTAAACATCAAAGGATCAAAAATTCAAAACATTGAACCTCTGACCAGTGAAGACAGATGATCAAAGTTGTGAAATAGCAAACCTTGTGAATGGAGATCACCGTAGAGTGTGGAAAGGTAAATTTGCAATTCTCTTCACTGTCCTGCTACTTGGAGTTGGTATGTTTAAGTAGCGGGAGGGGGTGCATGAGGGCTTGCCTCCTCTGCAAAAACATGAAATAAGATGTTTTCAGCTGTTACATTTGTTTTTATGTTCGTCATTTCACAACTTCAAGTCATCTGGACTTCCATGATCAGAGGTTTGATATTGTGAAATTTTGATCCTTTAAAATAGACCCATAGAGTGGGTAGTAGTCTTGTGAGATTAATAGGAGGATGTAATGGAAGGGGAGTAGGAAGATAGTTTTGATGGTGTCATAAAGCTTGTGTTGCAGTGTGCTTGTGGAAAATTAGCAGTGATACATGCTATAGTGTTGAAATGAGAATTAAAGAGAGTGGCTATTTCTTGAGATGTTTTGTCAGGCTGTGGAAATGGGTTGTTTTTTGTGCTCAGAATTAGCAGTGATGTAATGGAATTCCAGAATTGTGGGGGGTTCTGCTTATGTTTGGTCTAAAGTTTTTGCTAATGTTCTTTTTTGTGTTTGTTGACTAGTCTTTTTACCTAGTTGCAAAGTTGTTTAAAATTTAACAGGTCTGGAGGGGTTTTATTTGTTAGCCATTGCTTCCAAATTTTGTCCCTGGCTTGCATAAGGTCCTTAGTAGACTTAGTTAGCCATGGGGCATGGTTCATTTTTATCCTCTTTAGAAGTAGTGGTGCAAGGCTATGTAGTGTATCTAGAAATATTGTGTTGAAGTAGTCAACTGCCTCATTTAGATGGATGTTTTTTAGCATGCACCAGTTAATATTTTTTTCTGTATCAATGAAGATCAGCGGATTAAAGTTAGTCAGGTTCCTTATTTGTTTATACTGATTTTGATGTTGAAAGGAGGGAGCAGTTCAGAAAGTAAAGGTGGGGAGGTGATCACTGTGGGTGTTTGGGAGTATACTGGCTAAGGATATTTTATTAGGGTCAGTGACCAGAATCCAGTCTAAAGTGGAGCCACTGTCATTGCTTCTTTAAGGCTTTCTGGAGAAGTGATAAGCTGAGTAAAATTAAATAGATTAATATTTGAAGTTGGGAAGTTAGAGCAGATTCTAGCCAATTGATATTTACATCTCCCAGAATGTTAATTTTAGTTGGGTTTGCAATTATAGATGAATATGTGCAGTTATGTTTGCATCATTTATGCATGCATATATGTATTTATTTACTTACTTATTAATTTGTTTGTCTACTTGCACTTTTTAACTAGGGAAATTTGATCAGGTTGAGATTTTCTTCTATGGAGACCTATGGAGAGGAGGAAAAGTCCACAATAAAGAACTTATGAACAACATAAGCAGAATACATTTTAAGATAACATATCTTAATGCTGTTGCACAATCAATGCCCAAATATAAGTTGTATTTTGCATTCATCACTCATCAACAAACATGTACATATTTACAAGAAACACATGCCAGACCAGATGGTTTACAGTTTTAAGTGGAAGACTGTTGTACTCAAGGGTATGAGTAGAGAAGTTATAGGGCCAGATTCAGGAAGGCTTACACGGAGTTCAAGAGTAGTGTAAGCCTCCCGATTCAGGAACAGCCCAAATCTCCGTGTAAGAGACAGCTAACACGTCTCTTACACGGACTGGGCGTGGAAATGCTCAATACCTCATTTGCAGCTCAAAGATATGCAAATGAGGTATCTGAGTGATCCACGAAGCAGAAACCAGTCCGTGTAATGGACGTGTTAGCTGCAGAAATGTACTCAGCTGACAACTGAGTACATTTCTGCAAAATTAAAAACTGAGCTATGTCAGCTCCAAATAAAGGGTGCATTTGTTTCATTAAGCATGCCAATGGCCAAATATGTGGCCATTGGCATGAAAAACCTTTGCAAAAATATGTTATATAACTTTTTTTTTTCCGCGGGATTTTGAGGTTTAACTGCAGCGCACACCCGAGCAAACGAAGTGCGCTACCTAAAACTGAAAACCGAAGCTTATAAGCCCACAATTGTGGGATTTATGTATTACATGGAATGTCAATGGAGGGACTTGCAGACCAAAAACAATATGGCCACCGTTTAGTGGTTGTCAAGGGGGGGAAGCTCCGTAATCACACTGCTACATAGGTAATGAGCACTTTCTGAGTAGTGTAAGAGTTAGAGAAGGAGGAGGAACAGAGTAAGAGGTAGGTGACATCACGAGGGGGAAGGATAGATACAAATGTACCAGATTGGAGGGCAATGTAAGGTGAAAGATGACAGACAGACTTCAGGGAGGGAGGTGTGTCCCAACAGAACACTAGGAAAGTCAAGAAATTGAAGGTTTACGCTATCCCTACACTCAAAGTTTCTTGAAATACATGCATGCGCGCGTGTGCGCGTGTGTAAGGCAGGCTCAACATATGGGAGTGTGTTGCAAACCGTTTACAACGGTTTGCGTGGGCGTGCACGTGTAAGGCAGTGTGCGCGTTTTAACATGAATCAGCCTAGTTCACACCGTGTAAGGATGTGTGCGCGCGTGTAACACCGTGTAGGGATGTGTGCGCGCGTTTAAGTGACTGTGAGCGTGTTTAAGCTGGTGTGCACATTGCTCCCCCTCAGGAAACAGAGAGGAAACAGGAAACAACTAAATTACACGGAAACTGCCAGAGGATACTGCTGCAGTTAATTGTTGGAAACAATTGGAAGCAGGCAATTATGCAGGCAGACTAGAAGCCCGACCCAGCATTTAAACCACTGCAAAGAGCAGTGCAGGGTGTTTCTCACAAGAGATACTGCAAGAAAGTAAGCTATCAGAATTGAAAACTGAAAAAAGCTGAACTCAGAGCAGAAATGCTAGGGGCTGCCATAGCTGTTATAATCAGGCATAGGAGAATTGCTGAGGGTGGTGACAATGCAGATGCTGACAGACAACCCAGAGTGAGGAGAAGGAGAAGAGTATACAGGCCCAGGGTCACCTACCATGGGTTACATGAGCTGGAGATAGTAGAGCGCTACAGAGTGGACAGAGACCTTCTGCAGCAGATTGTTGAGCTGTGCAGGCCACATCTCACACACAGAACCAACAGAGGGGAACCCATCCCAGTGGAAACCAAGGTATGTGTTGGCCTAAGAATACTAGCAACAGGTACCTTCCAGAGACCAACTGGTGATATGATGGGGATATCACAGGCATCAGCCTCCAGGGTACTGCACCAGTTCCTGGATGCCATGTCAGCACATGTCGGTGATCATATATATGTCCCTAATGACCGTGAGGTTGTGGCCAGCAATATGCGTCTCTTCCAGCAAATAGTGGGATACCCTGAGGTGCTGGGTGCAATAGACTGCACGCAACACGCATCAAAGCACCAGCTGGTGAGCGGGTAGAGTCTACATTAACCGCAAGGGATACCCCTCCATCAACTGCCAGGTCATGTGTGATGCCCAGGGCATAATAATGAATGTGTGTCCTGGCTGCCCTGGGAGCTACCACGATTCCCACATCTGGCATCTGACGCAGCTGTACCAATCATTTGCCAGTGGGGACTTCCCACACGGACACCTAGTGGGGGATGCAGGTTATGCACTTGAGCCGTGGCTGATGACACCCATCAGAAATGCACACACACCTGAACAGGAATGCCATAATGAGGCACACGCACAAACACGTAATGTCATAGAGCGTGTGTTTGGGCTGGTCAAGTCACAGTTCCGGTGTCTGGACACATCTGGTGGAGCCTTGCAGTACACACCAACTACATGTACCCAAATGGTCATGATATCTGCTATGCTACATAATATGATCCTGCGGAAACAGCTGCAGCAGGACCAGCACAGGGCTGGGCCTAACATCCCCCCACCATTGCCAAGGCCACCACAGGCAGAGGGTGACTCGGAGGAGGAACAACCTGACCTTGTCCCAGTAGGCAGAAGGAGGCATGCCCAGTATGCCCTGGCCTTGGCAAAGAGGCAGCGCATAGCACATACACTTGGTCAGTAGGAACACTGGGACTGATACCCGCTCTGACTCACTCATATAGTAACAGGGATGCCTAACATGACACAACCTGCTTCCAAACATGTACAGGGAGTGTAGTATGTGCATCCGACAGAGGCAGCGCTGCAGCACCACCTGAGGCATGAATGCCATGTGTTAAGTAATGTAATAGCATGTACCATATGCACACCTGAGGACCTGACTAACATCCACCCTCACCAATCATAAACCACAAAAAACACAAACCTAACTCATAGGTACCACAAGAGATAGTAACCTAGATGTAATGCTACCCAATGCCAGAAGTATAAATGCATGCAGTGTAAACGCACACAGTATAGAGAATGTAGATATCAGTGCTGTAATAGAAAACAGGGTCAAAGCCCACATCAGCACCCTGACACTACCAGGTCACACCTCTGTCCTAATAGCAGGAACAGCCCCAGGCCTACTCTGGCAACGTGAGTGTCAAATGAAATATTACTGTCAACCTGGGTGCCCAGGTCCCTGATAACCTCTTCTTTGCTTAGAGGATTGCCACCTAGATGGGAACTAGGGGTAACCCTGTTGTTCCCGAAGGGTATGACTATGCATTGTATAGCGTTTAATGTAAGGCCATGGCTCTGGCACCAGTTATCTGTGTCTATGAGACCCTTCTGAAGGATGTCTGTGTCAGATGGGTTTCCAACTATGGTTCCCAGTTTGCATTCATCTTCAAACTTTGTCAGCCATAATCCTCCTGTGTTTGCTTGTACTTCTGAAAAGTAGATGATGAACAAAAGTGGGCCCAGGACTGAGCCCTGTGGGACACCACTTGTGACAGCTCTGGAGTGTGACATGGCACCAGCAACTTTGACCCTGTGTGTTCTGTCACTTAGCCAGTTTGTAACCCATCCTGTGATGTATGGGCTCACATTTAAGCTGGTGATGTTTTCAATGATACCTGAGTGGGGTATTGTGTCGAAAGCCTTTGCCAGGTCAAGGTAGGCTGTGTGGACTGCCTTGCCCATGTCAATGGCCTGGGTGACTGTCATGAAAAAGTCAACCAAGTTTAAAAGGCATGATCTGCCCTTGACAAAGCCAAACTGATTTGGATCCAACGTCTGCAAGTCCCCTATGTCTTCATTTATCATTCCCATTATGATCCTCTCCATAGCTTAGCAGAGCAGGCTTGTCAAGCTGATGGGATGGTAGTTTCCGGGGTTGGTGGAGGCACCTCCTATGTGAAGTGGGTCCACCATTGCCGTATGCCACTCCTTGAGCACATATCCTGAGGTGAGGCTAAGATTAAACAGCTGCCCTAACTGCGGGTGTAATTCCTCATTGAGTTCATGGAGCACACAACTGGGGACACCATCTGGTCCCATGGATAAAGTGTTTTCCGCCTTGGATAGAGCAGTTCTCACCCCAGCATTGGAGATGTTTGGGGCTACAATCCTCTGGTGTAGATACCCTCCAGTTGGGGAGGGAATCCGCTCTGAACCTGTCAGCCAGTATGTTGGCAATGTCTGTAGGTTCAGTGATATTTACATCATTCGAACTAATTCTGAGCATATCTGGGAGTTCCTCCCAGCTGTCAAACATAGGTAAACAAGGCCTAATGATTATAACTTGAGTCCTAAGTGGGTATACTTCAAAACTTGCCTTGGATGATTGTATGGGGAACCCAGTGTTTTACTCATAATGAGCAGGGGTGTCTTCCTTCACGGATGTCGCTCTATGTTGTAGTAGCTCCTTCCTTTTGTTGTAGAGCTTGTTTATGGCTGGGGTCCACCAGACTGGATGCTTGCCTGTGGTACAAAGATTCTTTGTTTTGTTTGGGATTGCTTGATCCATGCAGTCCTGGAGGTGCTGGTAGAAGGCATTTGTAAGTGATACAGCGGCTTGGGTAATAGTGTCCGCTGGCTTGGGGGCCTTGAAAGAGACCACACCAGTCCTTAGAAATGTGAAGTCGGCATTTGAGATGGTCTTCACTGTTTGTTTTTCCATCTGGGGTGTGGGTGGGATGTGGACTCCCACTGAGATTAGTGCATGATCTGATCTCACCAATGATGGGTATACTGCTGGTGTTGAACAGTGTGACCCCATGTTCGTGATGATGAGTTCTAGTATGTTGTCTCCACTTGTGGGGATGGTGACCAGTTGTTCCATGGCATTTGAGTGTATGAACTCCTGGAACCTTTGGGTTAGAGTGTTGGGGCTTGACTAGTCATCCCAGTCTATATTTGGATAGTTGGAATCACCCAGTATGATGGTGTTTGGAGATACAGTTATCCCCTCCAGTGTTTTCGGACAGCTGTGTGAGGTACCTGAGTTTGAGAGGGTGGCATGTAACATGCTACAGACTGCAGAGCAGTCTTGCCTATGGTTACTGGCACCTGGATAGTCTCCGATGCATCGTGTGTTGCCATCAACCTTGAGGTGAGGGTGTCCTTGATGAATATGGACACCCACCCTCCTTTCCTGGTGTTGTCTGGATTTTGGTGCCGGAACGCATGATATGAGGTAACACCCGATAGTGCCGGGGTGCTGTCAGAAGCCGTGAACCAGGTTTCAGGCACAGCACTGACATCAATGTGCTACATACTGAGAAGGGCGTCGAGTGTGTGCAGCTTGAGGTTGAGATCTCTGGCATTGAGCAGCATTACCCTTAGTGTCTTTCCTTTTCTGTGTTCTAGGGTAGTAGGTGTAGAATATGATTCTTGCATAAAAAAGGCACAATGGGGGTGGCAAGAGCATCATCCGAAATCTGGAAGCCCAGGGGTGACAGGTGCAAGCCGTCCCTTGCAAATCAGCGTGGCCTATCCAGCATGTCATCCCAGGCAGACAGACATTGGACCCCCTTTGAATGACACCATAGTTTAAGCAAATTATTACAGCTGATCATCTTGTCTCTGTTTATGTGGCATCATACTTGGTGAAGGTAGTATACTGCTCAAGGTCAGGGTCATACCTGCCTGGCCTACATAATCAGAGGGATCCTCTATGTCTCTTTCCATGTAGTCCAGGGAGGTACATCTCAGGTCGTTCACACCAGCATGGATAATGACTGGGTCAGACTTGTACTTGCAGTTGAGTGACCTGAGTGCTTGCATTATGTGGTGGATTCCAATGCCCGATAGGCAGCTTACTGTGACCTCCTCCGCACTCGATCTGGTGAGCGGGACGTCAGTGTGTCTGACTATGGAGTCACCTATGACAAGTGTGTCTGGCATTGTGTTTGGCCTTAAGGGCTGTGACTGTTTGGCACACTGACTCTGTGGTCTATGTGTTGCATGTGCTGTGCCCTGTGGAGGCAGTTGTGTGGGTGTCTGCTGTGGTGGCCGCTGCTGTTTTGGTAGAATTCTGATCAGAGCCTCAGTATGTCTTTGTGTGTCTATGTGTATGATTTTAAGTTGTGATAGTGCTATGTGAGACTGGGTTTGTGATGTGTGTGGTTACCTTCACCTTCTCTCTGGTCTTGCTAGTCCTATGTTGAGAGAGCTCAGCCTCCACTTTGGCTATATAGTTGCATCTCTCACATGTATGTGTGTTTTATGGGAGAAGGAGAGGGTTGTCAGTGTACATGAGGCAATTGTAACTTTGCCTCAATATTCCCAGGTTCACCAGCTGAGCAGGAGAGGACACTAGCAACTGATCCCTAGACATGCTAGAAGGAATAGACAAAATAATGTTGGAATACAGTGAGATATCAAGCCCCCCAAACCACATCATAGTGCTTGACTGACAATACCTACACATACACCATAGTTTCATAGCGTCATAGTTTACTAGTAGGCTATCTGCCCTAGTGCATGTATATGCCTAGCCATAGTGATGTGGCTATTGCCACCCCTTATAGTGGTAATAAGTGTACAGAACAGATTCCGAATATTGTGCCTCTGACTTAGTAGTGACACATTATGACCCCCTTACGTAATTGAATAACATGACTGTGCCTCTGTCTAGTCTGTGCCTCTGTCTCATATGCAGTTGTCCAGATGTCTCTTGAAGAGAGTCAGTGAGGGACTCTGTCCAACATGAACTGGGATACTCTGCTAGACTGTGAGATGCCTCTGAGTTATGACTCTGTCCCTCCAGCATGTCCTATACATGTATGTGCTGAGGTTCAAATCTGCAGCTCTCATGGTTCTGGTGGATTTGGATTTCTTGCAGTGGAGCATGTCCACCAAATCCTGATTGGACATGGTCTTGTATGTCAGGCATAGGTCACCTGTAAGTATGCGGTATGACACTAAATAAAGCTGGGTTTCCTCTATTCTGGAAGCATATGACATGTGTTGTAGACCCCTGATCTTCATGGTAAGGTACTTTTGGGGTCTCTCCAGCTGTTGCAAGTGCTGGGTGAGGTACATACCAAATGGGGCTTTGTATTCAATCATGGGCCTGATAAGGGAGAAGTATAGTGGTACAATGACCTCCTATGATCTGGATGGAAAACCCTCCATGATAAGGTGGCCAAGATAGATAGTCTTTCTAACCACTTTGGCAACATGGGTGCCAAATGAGATGTCACTATCTACACGTCTCCCCAGGTGTCTGATTTGTTTTCTGTGCTCAGTGGGTTGCTGTCCATGTATTGATCTGTGGGTACTTTGTTCCTCCCAAAGGGGATGACTACACATCAGTTGCATTCAGTTTCAGGCCATGAGTCTGGCACCAGCTATCCGTCTTTGTGACGGCATTCTGTAGGATGTGTGTGCCGGCTGATGTATTCACTACGGTGCCTAGGTTGCAGTCATCTGCAAACTTTGTCAGCCACAACCCTCCTATGTTTGCTTTCACATCTGAAAAGTAAATACCAATTAAGAGGGGTCCCAGGACACATCCTTGTGGGACACCACCTGTGACTGGCTTTGAATCTGACAAGGCACCTGTAATGTTGACTTTATGGGTTCTGTTTCCTAGCCATTTTGCAACCTATCCTGTGACATATGGTGCTATATGTCAGCTGTTGAGCTTGTCTATGATGCCTGAGTGGGGTATTGTGTCACAGGCATTAGCCAAGTGCAGGTAGGCTATGTGGACTGTGTAGCCCTCATCAATGGCCCTACTGACAGTTTCATAGTAGTCAACTAGGTGCAAAAGGCAGGATCTGCCCTGTACAAAGCTGAACTGGGTGGGATCAAGGGTCTGTAGGTCAGCAATGTCTCTGTGTAAGAGCTCCATAATGACTCTTCCCATAGCTTTGCAGACAAGGCTGGTTAAGCTTGTGTGGTGGTAGTTGCCATGGTCTGTGGAGGCATCTCCTTTGTGGAGTGGGACCACTGTTGCCGTACGCCAGTGTTCAGGTACATATCCTGTAACAAGGCTAAGGTTAAATAGCATTTGTATATACGGGTTCAGCTCCTTCTGGAGTTCACATAGCATGCAACCGGGGATACCATCAGGTCCCATTGATGCTGTGTACTTGTCTTTGCTGAGTGCGGCTCTCACATGGACATCCAAGATGACAGTGAGGTTACATACAGCTGTGATAACTATCTTCTTTTGGGGGTGAGGGAGGGGGTAAATCGCACTGAAGCTGTCCGGCGGAATGTTGCCAATATCTGTCAGGTCACTGGAATATATGTTGTTGTGTACCAACTCTGAGCATATCTGAGGGTTCCCAACCAGGTGTCTGACATAACTGAAGAAAGCAGTGTGGTTACCTTCATTGTCTTTGGTGATTTATGTCCCCAAGTTGACCTTGCATGTCTTTATGACATAATGTAGCTTTCTACTAGTGCTAATCACAGCTGTCTTCCCTTTTGGAGATGTAGCTCTGTCTTGCATTAGTATCCCTCATCTGTTATACAGTTTGTTTATGGCTGTGGTCCACCAGACAGGCCACTTTCCCTTTGTGGAGAGGGTCCTGTTTTTATTTGTGATTGCATGGTCCATGCTTTCTGACATCTAGCTAAGGGGAGGTCATTGTGGTTCTGCAGTTATCTTTCATCAGCATTAGAAATGACCACAACAGCCCCTGTGGGGTGTACCTCATGCAGACACATCCAGCAACTGTAAAGTCCACAACAGTACCTCACCAGGAGTATGAAAGAGCTGGAACACATGTAATGTGATGCCTGATTAAACAGAGTGCAGCTCCACACACTGCCATGCTGTCCACCCGGACGCAAGCTGTGCCTGATGTAGAAAGCCATGTCCAAGCTGGAATCAATGCACATGCTGCACCTTGTACAATCTGAATGGCAGGGAGCTATGCACATGAGGGACCTGAACCCCAGCACTGACATACATAGGACAGGCTGTACTGCATTATCCATAACACAGAAGCCACCCCCACGCATGAGTAAACTACCAGTACAGGTTATCCGTAGAGTCACTCGTTGATTCCCCTCAACAGGAATCCTAATGAGTGGATGGGAGATGGTAGGTTTACCCTGGGTATCAATGTTATGTCACAGGTAGACAGAGGCACAGTATACTAAACAAGACATATGTCATGGCAAACTACACTTACAATGTGTTGACGGACAAACACACTCTCCGACTAGCATTAGAAATGGCCTAGGGCACATCGGTAGTGTTTGCCAATGTACATCCATGTTGTGGAATACACTACTGATGGTGGATGAGGCTGTTGTAAGTAGTTCACATCTGAACATAATGCAACATGGTCAGATAGGTTCATAGGTACATAGGGTTATACTAGGCTATCTTCCCTAAGGCAGGTATAAGCCTAGCCCAGACTTTGTTGGCGTACACCACCCCTTATATGGAAACAGTACTGTGCCCATTATTTTGTCGTGCCTCCATCCAGCAGTGACACAGTGACGATCCCCAGGTTAAACATATGACCTCCCATCCACAGGTCAAGATTCCTCTTGAACACAGCCAGCAAGGTGCTCTGCCTCACATGGACTGGGATTATATTCCACAGCATAGGGAGTCTCCGAGTGACAACTCCATCACTCCAACATGTCCAACGTACATCCATGCTAAGGTGTAAGTCACTTGCACTACTGGTTCAGATGGATCTGCCGATTCTGAGGTGGAGCATGTCCATTAATCCCTGTTTGGACATGGCCTTGCATGTCAGGCACATGTCACCTCTAAGCAGACTGTATGTGACTGAATAGAGCAGGAGTGTCTTCAATCTGGCAGCATATGACAGATGTTGGGGTTCCTTTATCCTTTAGGTGGGGGACATTCAGGGTGTCTCCAATTGCTGCAGATGTTGGGTGAGATACATCCAGAATAGGGCATTCTACTCGATCACCGGTCTGATAAGTGAAGAGTACAGGGGAGCAATGACCCACTAGATCTGGATGTGAATCCCATCCTGATCAGGTGGGCAATGCAGAAGGTCTTTCTAGCCACTTTAGCAACGTGAGTGTCAGAAGAACGGCGACTGTCAACCTGGGTCCCCAGGTCCATGATAACCTCCTCTGTGCTTAGAGGATTGCCACCTATATGGTAGCTTGGGGTTACCTTGCTTTTCCTGAAGGGTATGTCTACACATGTTGTGCACTTTGACTTCAGGCCATGGCTCTGGCACCAGCTATCAGTTACCGTGAGTCCCTTCTGAAGGATATCCATGTCTGATGCACTGTCCACTATGGCACCCAGTGTGCAGTCATCTGCAGACATTGTCAGCCAAAGTCCTCCCATGTTGGCCTGTACTTCTGGGAAGTACATGACAAACAATAGGGGGCCAAGGACTGAGCCCTGTGTGACACCACCTGTGACCAGCCTGGAGTCTAACATAGTGCCAGCAACTCTAACCCTGTGGGTCCCGTCCTTAAGCCAGTTTGCAACCCATCTTGTGACATATGGGTTTACATTTCAGTTGTTAGGGTTTTCCACAATACCTGAGTGGGGTATTGTGTTGAAAGTGTTTGCAAGGCCAAGGTAGGCTGTATGGACTGCCTTTCCCCAACAATGACCTAAGTGACCATTTTGAAGATGTCAACTGAGTACAAAAGGCATGATCTGCCCTTGACCAAGCCAAACTGGGACGGGTACAATGTCTGCATGTCCCCTATATCTTTGTTTATGAGCTCAATTATGATCCTCTCCATAGCTTTGCAGACTAGACATGTTAAGCTTATGGGGCAGTAATTACCAGGGTCCGTAGAGGCACCGCCTTTGTGCAGATGTGCACAACTGGACCCTAACCAGGCTGTTGTGCACACTATGGAAATGTAAAGCAGTGATAGGACTAAAGCCCAGGATACTGACCACCACAGTGAAAGTACTGAACCACTACACTATACAGTACTACAGTGTTAGGTCAGTATGAACGGATGTTGACAATTGTGTGCAAAGTATCCCGTGCAAAACCTGCAGGCACAGTATACTCCCTGTTGTGTTCACACAAAAAGCATTTGGACAGTAACTACACAACATGGCACAGAACACACAATCATAAACTGGAGGTATTTGTTGAAGGTCACACTCATCCACAAATGTGATGGGCTGCAGAGTTCAACATATGGAAAGCAAACACTGGGCATGCTCACACACTTAGATAAATGAGACATCTTTCACACAACATGCCATGGGAAGGCTGAACTGGGCATGCTCACACACTTGGTCCAAATGTTACTCCTAGCAACTGTGAAAACACACCAGAGGATGCTCATTCCCCTTTCTAGACACTGATCATGTAAGCACCCTATAAGTATATCAGGAGAAAAAGAATCTCTCAGTAATCCGAATAGCACGCTCTGCTAATCCGTCCATCTTTAGTGTCATAATATAGTTAGGTAGGGGTTTGAATCCAGCAATTGGCAAGTGTGTGTGTAAGTATGTATGAAAAGAACATCCCTTTTGGCAACTGTGAAAACACACACAGGATGCTCATTCCACTTTCTAAACTCTGATGATGTCAGCACCCTATAAGTATATCAGGGGAAAGAAAATTTCCCAGTAATGTGAATAGCGTGCTGTGCTAATGCGTCCGTCTCTAGTGTCATAACATAGTTAGATAGGGGTTTGAATCCAGCAAGTGGCTAGTGTGTGTGAAGGGGTGTAAGTGTGTATGAAAAGAACATCCCTTTTGGCAACTGGGAAAACACACCACAGAATGCTCATTCCACTTTCTAAACTCTGATGATGTCAGCACCCTATAAGTATATCAGGGGAAAGAAAATTTCCCAGTAATGCGAATAGCGTGCTGTGCTAATGCGTCCGTCTCTAGTGTCATAACATAGTTAGGTAGGGGTTTGAATCCAGCAAGTGGTAAGTGTGTGTGAAGGGGGGTAAGTGTGTGTGTATGAAAGGAACATCCCTTTTGGTAACTGGGAAAACACACCACAGGATGCTCATTCCACTTTCTAAACTCTGATGATGTCAGCACCCTATAAGTATATCAGGGGAAAGGAACTCTCCCAGTTATGCGAATAGCGCGCTGTGCTAATGCATCCGTCTCTGGTGTCATAACATAGTTAGGTAGGGGTTTGAATCCAGCAAGTGTGTGCGAAGGGGGGTAAGTGTGTGTGTAAGTGTGTATGAAAGGAATATCCCTTTTGGCAACTGGGAAAACACACTACAGGATGCTCATTCCACTTTCTAAACTCTGATGATGTCAGCACCCTATAAGTATATCAGGGGAAAAGAAATCTCCCAGTAATGCGAATAGCGTTCTGTGCTAATGTGTTCGTCTCTAGTGTCATAACATAGTTAGGTAGGGGTTTGAATCCAGCAAGTGGCAAGTTTGTGTGTGAAGGGGGGGTAAGTGTGTATATCTGAAATATCCCTTTTGGCAACTGGGAAAACACACTACAGGATGCACATACCCCTTTCTAAACAATATCACAATTATGTATGGCTTTTGATTACAGACATGCCACGTGTGTTTTTTCCCACACAGAATGCCCATGTGTGCAGGTTGTCCCTCACAATAACATGACATTGATTAAACCAGTTATGGCAATGCACACATGATGTATGTGTGTGCCAAATACACATATGTACCTGTGACCTTCAATAGTTACCATGTGTGATGCCTGCCACATGTGAATACATGGTATTTGCACAGGGTAACATTATGACTGTGGTCTTCTGTGCAGGTGCTGCATGTGGGATGTGTATATACAGTGTGAGATGTAGATGCTATCAGCCTAGTAGTGAGGGATACACACCTGCTCTGGGGCATATAGTCTACATGTTGTTGATGTACAGGTGCTGCATGTTTTCACCTGTTGTGGGAGTGATAAGACATTATTCCATAGCAATGCAGTGACTGCATGCTAAGAACCGTTCAGCAAGGGTGTTGTAGCTACACTAATTCATTAGCATTCAGTAATATGTCAGAATCCCTGGTGAGGGTCTGATGCCAACCAAGGTCAGGGGTCTACCAGCCTGTGTCACTTGCTCAGTGATCCCTTCCATGTTCCCTATCATGTATCCCAGTGAGGGACATCCCACATCAGCTGTGGTGGCATGGACAATGACTGAGTCATATGTGTCCATGCATCTGACTGACCTGTATGTTTGTGTTATGTGGTGGACCACAGTGCCCCATGAGCATATCACTGTGACCTACACCTTGTCCAGCCTGGTGAGCATGTTCTCACTGTACTGGACAATAAAAGTACCTAACACAACTGCGGCAGTAGTGTTGTACAGCTGTACAGACTGTGCTTGTTTGACACACAGGATTTGTGTGCTATGTGTTATGTGTGCTGTGTGCAGGCCTAATGTATGCCTGTGTGCCAGCTGCAGAGATGTCTGCCAGTCATGCAGGATGCTATCCTTAGGCTCCACAACTGACCCGGTGTGTTTCCATGCTTGTATTGCTGTCCGTGTAGGTCCACATCAGATTGGTATTGCTGTCACTGTAATATTTCATGCCACCAGACAGGTTATGCCAGTACTGGGTTCAGAGTGCTTAGTCCACAGTTTGGCCATGTGTTTCCATCTCATACATGTGTTGTACATCCATGGGTAGGGGATAGGGTTGACTGTGTACATGTGGCAGCTGTGACATTACTACACGACACACATATTCCACAACTGTACCATAGCGGTGACTGACAACTGACCTTTGCACATGCTACCATAGTATTGAGATTGCATTGGTGATTAACAGCACATAGGGCCAATGGTGAACAAGATACATAGGTCCATAGGTTCATACAGGGATGTCTGCCCAGGGCATGTATCCACCTAGCCAGAATGTGTGTGGCTTTCAACATGCATTGTAAATCTGTCTTGCTATGCCCTTTTCCAAGGTTAGTATACTGTGCCTCTGCCTCACAGTGACACATAAGTGATACCCAGGGTAACCCTACAATGTCACATCCAGTCATTAATATCACTCTTGAAGATAGTCACTGAGTCACTCTGCCTAACCTCTATTGGGATAATATTCAAGAATGAAGGGAGCCTCTGAGTTGTGAATGTGCCCCTCCAGCATGTCCTATGTATATCACTCCTGAGGTTCAAGTCTTTCCAGCGTGTATCCTGATGGGATCTGGATATTCTGAGGTACAGCATGGCCATTAAGTGAGGGTTTGACATGGCTTTATATGTCAGGCACAGATTGCCTATGAAGAGGCAGTATGCCACTGAGTAGAGCTGCTGTTTCTTTAACCAGTCAGTATGTGGCATCTGTTTGAGCCCTTTGATCCTCTTGTCGAGGTACGTATGTGGTATCTCCAGTTGCTGCAGGTGTCTGGTAAGGTGCATGCCGACAGGTTCATCATAGTCAATTATGGGCATGATGAGGGATGAGCAAAGGGGCACAATGTCCTCCCCTGATCTACATGTGGATCCCATCATGATGATGTGGCCCATATAACATGCTTACCTACCCACTTTGTCCATGTTGTTGTTGTCAAATGGTAGAATGCTATCAACCTGTGTACCCCAAGGTCCATAATTCCTTCATCTGCACTTAATGGATTAACACATATGTGGTACTTTGTGTTTGACAAAGGGGATGACTATACGCTTCCTGTCATTCACCTTGAGGCCATGGCTGTGGCACAAGTCGTGTGTTTGCAAGAGGCCCTTTTGGAGGATGTGTGTGTTAGCTGGAGAGTTGATTATGGCGTCCGGTTTGCAGTCACATGCGACTTGCTCAGCCACAGTACTTCCATGTTGGCCTGTACCTATGATAAATATATAATGAACATGACAGCTCCCAGGGCTGAGCCTTGTGGGACACCACTTGTACCAGGTTGGAGGCTGACATGGCTCCAGCAATTCTAGCCATGTGTGTTCTGCCCTTGAGCCACTTTGCAATAGCCATAGTGACATAGGGGTTAATATGTACACTGGTGAGCTTCCCTAGAATGCACAAGTGGGGTATTGTATCAAAGGCTTATGCAAGGTCCAGGTAGGCTGTGTAGACCTCCTTCCCCTTGACAGTGGCCTTGGTGACTGTTTCAAAGAAATCAAACGGGTTTGAGAGGCAGGATCTGCCATTAACAAAGCCAAACTGTGTATGGTGACATGTCTGTAGGTCCACAATATCTAGATATGTGAGGTTCATGATGATCCTTGCCATAGCTTTGCAGACAAAGCTAGTCAGACATATGGGGCGAATAGTGTCCAGGATCCGTGAAGGCACCGCCTGAATGTAGAGGGACCACTGTTGCTGTACGCCACTCTCTGGCCACATATCGTGTAGTAAGGCTGGGATTGAACAGTGGTGTTATGTCTGGGTGTAGCTCTTCTTGTGGTTCATGTAGGACACAGCCTGGGACACTGTCTGGTCCCATTGATGCAGTGTTTATTGCTTTGGGAAGGGCATCTCTTACCTGAGCATCTGTGATGTCAGGGGGGGCAGCACTCTGCCGCGAGACATATTTGCCCTTTTGGTGTGGTGGGGGGGAGAAGGCAGCAGTGAACCTGTCCACTAGGATGATGGCAATGTCTGTGTGTTTTGTATTTTGTGTGACATCTTGGATTACCTCTGAGCATATCTGGGTAGTACCACTCAGGTTCCTAACATAACTACAGACAGCCTTGTGATTATCCTCAGTGGCTTGTGGATTCTTCTCTCAAAGATGGCCTTAGACAATCATATGGGTGCCTGTAGTTGTCTTCCAATACTCATCAGTGGTGCCTTCACATTTTGGGAGGTTGTTGTATCATGTAGTGGTGTCATCCTTCTATTGTATAGTGTGTTTATGGCTGGTGTCCGGCACCCAGGACATCTGCCTTTGGAGAATTGGGTCATGCTTTCATATGTGGTTTCATGATCCATGCATTCCTGAATGTGTCCATAGAATGCCTTTATACAGGTATCTGCAGTCTGGTCCATATTTTCAACAGGCCTGGGGCCTTTGAAGGTTTCCACATCATTTATGAGGGGTGTGAACTTGCTTGACATGAGCTGTTGACAGACGTGCCGCCCTCCAGACAGAGCAAGGTGAGGGTCACATTTAGCTACCTGTCGGGTGATAGAATGTGCCACATAACACAGGCACACAGGTCACTCCACAGCAAGTACAACTATGAGGCAGTCATTGTCCATGCTGGTGCAAACAACCTGAGACGTACCTCCCTGGACCACATGGAAAGAGACACAGAGGAGCTCTTACAGCACCCTCTCAAACTCAGGACTCCCACACAGCCTTCATGCTGACACAGGAGAGTATAGATTTCACTGCAAACACCATCATACTGGGTGACGTCAGCTACCCAAACATAGACAGTGAACATTACACAAGCCACAATACCCAAGCTCTAGGGTTCCCATAGATCAGACATTCTTTAGCTATGGAACAGGTAACCAACCTTCCCACAAGAGGGGCAGATATACTAGACCTGATCATCACAAACATGAGTACAAAATGCTCACCACTGGGAGTATATCCCTCATTGTTGTAATCAAACCATATACTAATCACACTGGAGTACTGGATCCCCCACATATGCAAACCTCAAACACATCGATGTGTGTGTGTGGGAAATGCCCCTATTAGCAACTGTGACAGTACAGTACAGGATGCAGATCCCCCTTTTGAAACACTGATGATGTCAGGACTCTATAACTAAATTACCTGTATTAAAGTCCTCCAGTAATTCGCATAGCGCGCTCTGCTAATGTGTCTTTCTCCAGTGTCATAACATAGTTAAGTAGGGGTTTGAATCCTGCAAAGGGAATGTATGTGTGTTAGTATGAGTGGGGTTGATGTGTGTGCACTATGCTGGGAGGGATAAGTGCCTTTTGCCAACTGGGAGAACACACTTCAGGGTGCACATCCCTCCTCCTACACACAGATGATGTCAGCACCCTCTAAGTACAGCATTAGAAAGGATTTCTCCAACTACTGCAAATAGCACACTCTGCTAATGTGTCTGTTTCTACTGTCATAACACAGTTAGGTATGGGTTTGAATCTTGCAAATGGAAAGTATGTGTTTTACTGTGGGTGGGGTTAGTGTGTGTGCACAATGATGGGGGTGGGATGTGGCTTTTGCCACATGGGGCTATGCACTGCAGGGTGCTCATTACCCTTAAAAAGCAGTGATGTTGACAGCACCCTATACAAACAAAACTACAAAAGAGAAGGTGGTGGTACCAATAACACATGTAAGGTAACACTTCTTCAAGTAATGTCCACAAAACGAAGTAGGATAATCAAACAATTATTTTATTCTATACAAACAACATGACAACAGACAACTGCCAGTACTCAGTATAGTGTTACATGCTACTGTAACACGCACATGTACCAGAATATACCTAGATAGTGTTTTGAAGCCTGAATGTGGCAAGTGTGTGGATGTGGGATGTGTCTGTGTGTGCATTTCCGTATGGGAAACATGTTTGATGTGGCAATCAGGGCACCACAGTACCTGATGCACATTACATCTTTGAACTGATGAGGTTGCCTGCACCCTGTGAGTACAGGTAGAGAAGAGGACGGCAGTAGTAAACAACATAGTGCACTTCTCAAATGTGTACCTGTCATGTATCAACAGCTACTCATGTAGGGTAATAAATAATGGGAATGGCAGGTGAGCGTGTGCATGTGTGTGGGTAGCAGGGTGTGTATAAATGCATGTGTGACAGAACAGATACATATAACTGAATCTACATAACAGCACATGATGCGCATTCCCATAGTCAATGTTAGCATGTGATGGTGTGCAGCTGGTACACTTTGGTAAGTAGTATGGGTGCAGATAACAATTGAGGACATTCATACAGTTACTGCAGCAGGACTGCTGGGATATACACACAATCATACTGGAACAGTGAACAGTTACCAACATGTTACTACTTATACACATCTATGTAGTCACCCTGTGCATCAGCAACGTGTTTACCTTTTCCTGCACCAATGTTGTAGTATGCAGGAGGTGGCACAGTGTCATCATATGCACAGGGTGTGGGTTAGGTATGCCCAAGCCAGCCACTGGTAACACCAATTGACATGTGTGTGTATGTGTGTTTGTGAGGGGCAGCAGTACAGGGTGGACCAGTGTTGGTGCAGTGTGTGTGTGTATGTGTTTGCCCTAGGTGTTAGGTTTCTGCATGTGTGTAAGCACACACACAGTCCCACATAATGGCTGCCATGTACAGGGTTTTGTGGACAGCCACAGACTGCACCTGTCAAGTCATCCAGATCAGTGTCTGTGGGCACGGACACGGTACCTGTGCCTGGCAGGGGTGCTACGGGCCATATCCGGTACTAACCCAGACTGGGTACTATCATCAGAAGCAGGGGTGTGTTGACTGGACACAGTTCCCTGTTGGGACTTTCCAGAGCCCCGTGCACGTGGTCTCCTGGGGCATCTTGATGACAGCACAGACCCAGCATTGCTGGGGCTGGTGCTGGCACTTGAGTTGCGTGAGTGGGCCTGTTGTCGTCCGCGGCCACTGCCAGCTGGTGCTGTTGCTGGCATATGGCCACGTCGACGTCGCAAACGCACACCATCGCCCTGGCCCATGGACATCTGGTTGTGAAGCAGCTGTTCTATGCCCCCACAACGTCTGTCAACGACAACTGTGAAGTTACGGATAGCATTCGCAACATCACGCATGCCGTCTGTCATGGCTGTGCCACATGCTCTCAGCTCCCTCAGACCCTGTCTGGTGTACTTTTCCATACGTGCCTGTGCCTGCATGACAGTTCGAAACATAGTGGAGGTTGACATACCTCCTTGGGCACGTCGGCCAGAGGCAGTACGGCCACGGATGCCCCCACGAGAACCCATGGGCGACTGTCTGCGTGGTACCATTGGAGGACCCTGCTCATGGCTGCCTTGTGGGGATGCATGTACCACAGGTACCACATTACCCTGATCTATGCCCACTGCAGACTGTCCATCACCTAGGGACAATGGTGACAAAGGATGTAACGGCAGGATGACTGTGCGCATTGACGGGGTTGACAGCTGTGTACTGTCAATTGGCTGACCAATGGTGGACCCAGACACACCTTCCTGCACCATTACAGACATTTCATCATCATCAGTACTTGGGGTACAAGATTCAGGTTCCCTGCTGCAGGTCACCAGAGCAGCACCAGAACCTAAGGGAGGAAAACAGGGAACACAGATTACAGTCTCAACACATATTTGACAGAGATGCACTTCAATACTAATGCACACATTCAGAAATGGACACATGCACTCATGGACACTAACACACATGCACACATGGGCACAGGCACACTCGCACACATGCACACCCCACAGTAAACACACACATCAGTACCGTGTTACACTACTCTTAATTTAGTACAACTGGGTATTACAGGTATTATTAACACACTCACCAGCATGTCTACTACAGAGTTACACTACTCTTACTAGTATTATAAATTGTTTTTCAGGTAATGTTAAAACACTCACCAGCATGTATGGCCTGCCTCGTTGCTAGATGGGAGGGACCTGGAAGTGTGAAGAGAGTAATGTCAGTGGGCACAAGTGTGCCATTTGTTTTGCACATGATACAGTACAGTAGTACACTAGTTCCCTTATACACATCAGCTGCTCATAATGTCTGTATCACACATGCACAATTACATATCATGATGACAGATACATACCACATGCACACCTTATGCGTGCATGAAGTAACAGTGTACAGAACAGCCATATGTACATACCAGGAGTTAACTCTAATCTCACCCTTACCTCTCTTCAAACGACAACTCAAACTGTACTTCCAAAACCACTGGCTTTGTTCTTGTTGGACTCCAGGCTAACATCCCTCTCCCCACCCTCTCTTTACCTTTAACCCCTCATTGTGCATAAAAACTAGCTTCTACCCTGTTTCTTTCATCTTGATGTCCTTCTATGCTCTGACCTACTTCTCCCATCCCTCCCACCTCCTCTTGACTGTCTTCCTTCTTTTCCTCACTTCCCTTCTTGACTCCTGCCTCTTCCCTATTATTTTATCTTTCATACTCCTTCTACTTCTCTACCCTTCTGAGCCCTAACTATTATCTATATGGCTTTTGCCTTATTGCATAACCGTTATGCTTTAGGTAGAATTGCTTTGAAACCGACAGTACATTGTGTGTGACTCTAAACTGTTTGAGTTCCTTAAATGTATGTTGATTTAATTAACAGGCTGGTGTATATTTCTATTATGTTGGCTGTCTGTATTAACAACTTGTCTGTCTGCCTTTATTATGTTATGTGTGGAGCTTTTCTCCCCAGGCCTCTACTGAAAATGGACATATATCCAGCTAGACTATCTTGGTCAACAAATGTAAAAGTAATAACAATAAATAAATATGGCATCTTACCTGCACGCTCGGTGTCTTGCTGCTGTGTGGATCCAACCTCCATCATGATGCATGACTGTTGCTGTTGTTGTTCTGGGGCTGGATCCACAACACTTAGCAGTAGCCCCTCCTGTCTGGTGAGGGGGGATGTGTGGCCACCCCCCCACCTGTGGCAACCTGTTGCCTGCGGATATCTGCAGCATGCTGGCGGACATTTCTAATCAAATCACTGCAGTGATGTCTCACCTGCTCATATGTCCTATCATGCATGCCAACATCATTTATCCTGCTAACTAGGTTTTGCCACAGTGCAGACCTCTCCTGCTGATTCTGGGTGGTGCGTGAGAACAGGATGGCATAGTCACGCACCAGGCTCTGGTGAATCACGTCATCCTCTGCAGCAGAATATGCTGGGTTCCTTTTTGGAGCCATGATAACCTGGAAAGGTACACAAACCGGTTATCAGCATAGTATCTCAGCAATACATGGTACACATTCTATACAGGGAGTATTAAATTGTACTTATTACTGCTTGGTTGTAACTTGATTACAGTGTAGCTATCATTCTAAGTCATTTGGACTAAGCACTTGGCCTTCAGACCAGTTGTTTTACATTAGGGAGGTTTGTGGCAAGCACTGTGGTGGCAGGACACATATCTTTCATCCATTGAAGTTGGGAACTGCTGATTGAGGGCCCAGTGTACAAGTGTATTAGTTCTGGTACAGGCAGTTGGCCTTCAGGCCAGTTATTTAACATTAACAAGGTTTGTGGTCTGCACTCGTGTGTGACAATAGGCTGTACTCTGCCATTCATAGCTGGGGACATCTGGTTTCAGGTTTATAGTTCCTGCATATCTGAGCTGTATCTTACTGACATTGCTACACCTTGTTTGCTGTAGCAAACACTACATCCAGACCTCCTGGATCTACCTTTGTTTATATGCTTGTTATTTGTTAGCTTGTTATTTCACTGGTATGCTACTTCCACATAATACACAGCTTCTCAACACATCTGTGACTCACTACTGATATCTGCATTGCTTACTGTACGTATTTCCATGTTACACATGACAGCAAGTGACTGCTTGTCATTGTTGCATTTACTTAATTGTGACACATTGCACTTAGGTTACCTGGCACTTGCTCACTGACGCTTTTATATCAGTCAGCAGTTGTAGGTAATATCAGTACAACCTCACTCCCCACTGGACCTTGTTTTCAATTATTACGGAATTCACAATATTATTCTAGCATGTCCAGAGGTCAGTTGTCAGTTCCCTCCCGAGTCCAGCTGGTGAGTGTGGTACTCCAGAGACAATGTTAGAACAGCTGCATGTACACAGACAACCCCCTCCTCCTAACAACAAATTCAAACTCATGTGAGTGATGCAACCATATACCAAACTGGAGGCTAGGCTCTGTCTACTCAATACCGCCATAACCAGTCAGGTGGCGAAGGAAACCACACTCACTACACTTCTAGTCTCACATAGACCTACCACGACAGCAGAACTAACACATGATCACACATGAACATACTTGTAGGCTCGGACTACAGGTCTGCCTACGCAGCAGAGACCTCCTAAGCAGACACTCAGGCAACCACTACCATGGAAACGAACACGTGCAACACATATCACACAAAGCCAATGTGCTGAACACTCACAGCCATTAACAGTAAACAACACACCTCATACACCTGTACTAGGTGCCTCTATCATCAGGCACACTAACTTCACCAGGCTTAACGAGGTGAGGGTCACGGTGTGCAGCCTGTTGGGCACTATGACCTGCCACATAACACAAACACTCAGGTAACCCCAAGGCAAGTACAGGTATGACTCAGTCAATGTCCATGCTGGTGTGAATGACCTTCATAGGTTCATAGGTTCATACTAGGCTATCTGCCCGAGGGCATTTATAAGCCTAGCCCATAGTTTTGTGGCTTACACCACCCCTTTAGTTTGGAGAAACTATGCCCATTATTTTGCTGTGCCTCTGTCGAGCAGTGACACTGAGGTAACCCCTGGGGTGTTTCTGCGATCTCCCATCCATTGGTCAAGATTCCTCTTGAACAAGGCCAGCGAGGTGCTCTGCCTCACATAAACCGTGATTTTGTTCCACAGCATAGAGAGTCTTTGGGTGATGAATCTATCCCTCCAGCACGTCCTATTAATAACCGTGTCGAGGTTTAAGTCTCCCACCCTTGTGGCTCTGAGGGATCTAGATTTTTTGAGATGAAGCATGTTCATCAAATCTGGGTTTGACATGGCCTTGTATGTCAGGCATAGGTCACCTCTGAGCAAGCGGTAAGCAACTGAATATAACTGGAGTTCTTTCAGTCGGGCAGCATAAGACAGATTTTTGAGACCCTTTATCCTTTTGGTGAGGAACTTTTGTGGCCTCTCCAGCTGCTGCAAGTGTCGGGTCAGATACATTCCGAATGGGGCATTGTACTCGATCATTGGTCTGATGAGTGATGAGTATAGGGAGACTATGACTTCCCTTGATCTAGATGTGAATCCCTTCATGATAAGGTGGGCAATGTAGAAGGTCTTCCTAACTACTTTAGCAATATGAGTGTCGAATGAAAGGCTACTGTCAACCAGGTCCCTAATAACTTCTTCTGTGTTCAGGGGATTGCCACCTATATGGTAGCTAGGGGTAACCTTATTTTTCCCGAAGGGTATGACTATGCATTTCTTGGCATTTAACTTTAGGCCATGGCTCTGGCACCAGTTATCCGTTTCTGTGAGACCCTTCTGAAGGATATCTGTGTCGGATGTGTTTTCAACTACGGGCCCAGTTTGCAGTCATCTGCAAACTTTGTCAGCCATAACCCTCCTGTGTTTGCTTGTACTTCAGAAAAGTAGATGCCAAACAAGAGTGGGCCCAGGACTGAGCCCTGTGGGACACCACTTGTGACAGGCTTTGAGTCCGACATGGCGCCAGCAACTCTGACCCTGTGGGTTCTGTCACTCAGCCAGTTTGCAACCCATCTTGTAATGTATGGGTTTACATTTAAGTTGATGAGTTTTTCAATGATACCCGAGTGAGGTATTGTATCAAAAGCCTTCACCAGGTCTAGGTAGGCTGTATGGACTGCCTTTCCTCGTCAATGGCCTTGGTGACTGTTTCAAAAGTCAACCAAGTTTAGAAGGCATGATCTGCCTTTGACAAAGCCAAACTGGGTTGGATCCAAAGTCTGCAAGTTCCCTATGTCTTTATTTATGAGATCCATTATGATCCTCTCCATGGCTTTGCAGATAAGGCTTGTCAAGCTAATGGGACGGTAATTTCCAGGGTCGGTGGAGGCACCGCCTTTGTGGAGTGGGACCACAGTCACTGCGCCACTCCTGGAGTGTATCCGGAGGTGAGACTAAGATTAAACAGCTGTCCTAACTGTGGGTTTAATTCTCGTTGAGTTCATGGAGCACACAGCCGGGGACACCATCAGGTCCCATGGATGCTGTGTTCTTTGCCTTGAGAGAGCAGTTCTCACCTGGGCGTTAGAGATGTTTGGGGGCTACAATCATTTGGTATAGATATCTCTCCTTTAGGGGAGGGAAAGTTTGCACTGAACCTGTCAGCCAATATGTTGGCAATGTCTGTAGGATCAGTAATCTTCACATAATTTTGAACTAATTCTGAGCATATCTGGGAGTTTCCTCCTAGGTTTCTGACATAGCTAAAGAATGCCTTATGGTTGTCTTTAGAGTCCTTAGCTATTTTTCTCAAAATTAGCTTTGGATGATTTTATGAGAGCTCTTAGCTTTTTACTTATAGTGATCAGCGGTGTCTTACCTTTTAAGGATTTTGCTCTATCTTGTAGTAGCTTTCTCCTTTTGTTGTAGAGTTTGTTTATGGCTGGGGTCCACCAGACTGGACGCTTGCCTTTGGTACAAAGAGTCTTTGTTTTGCTTGGGATTGCCTGATCCATGCAGCTCTGCAGGTGCTGGTAGAAGGCATTTGTAAGTGATTCAGCGGTTTGAGTAATGTTAACCGCCAGCTCAGGGGCCTTAAAGGAGACCACACTAGTCTTTAGAAGTATGAAGTCGACTTTCGAGAAGTTCTTTACTGTGGTCTTTTTCATTTCGGTGGGCGGGATGAGGACCTCCAGCGAGATTAGTTTGTGATCAGATCTCACCAGTGAGGGGTATACTTCCGGCGTTGAACATTGTGCTCCCATGTTCATGATGATGAGATCAAGTATGTTTTCTCCTCTTGTGGGGATGGTGACTAGTTGTTCCATGGCATTTGAGTTTATGAATTCCAGGAACTTTTGGGCTAGAGTGTTTGGGCTTGAGTAGTGTTCCCAGTCTATATTAGGGTAGTTGAAGTCACCTAGTATGATGGTGTTCGAGATACATTTATCCCTCCAGTGTTTTCAGGAAGGCCATATGAGGTTCCTGAGTTTGCGAGGGTGGCCTGTAACATGCTACAAATTGCAGAGCAGTCTTGCCTATGGTTAATTGCACCTGGATGGTTTCCGATGCATCGTGCGATGCCACCAATCTTGAGGTGTGGGTGTCCTTGATGAATATGGATACCCTCCTCCTTTCTTGGTATTGTCCGGGTTTTGGGGCGGAACGCATGATATGAGGTAAAACCTGATAGTGCTGGGGTGCTCTCAGGAGCCTTGAACCAGGTTTCTGTCACAGCACAGACATCGATGTTCTCCATACTGAGAAGGGCCTCGAGTGTGTGCATCTTGAGGTTGAGACTTCTGGCATTGAGCAGCATTACCCTTAGTTTTTTTTTCTTTGTTTTGTTCTAGGGTGGTAGGTTTAGAATTTGAGCCTTGCCTAAAAAAGGCACTATGGGGGTGGCAAGAGCCTTTGCCAAAATCCGGAATCCCAGGGGTGACAAGTGCAAGCCGTCCCTTGCGAAGCAGTGTGGCTTGTCCAGCATGTCATCCCAGGCAGACAGACATTGGATCCCCTTTGAATGACACCAGAGTTTAAGCCAATTGTTAAAGCTGATCATCTTATCTCTGTATTGTGGCATCCTCCCTGGACTACATGACATGAGACAGTACAGAGCTCTCTGAGCACGTAGCCCAAGACAGTTTGACCCTGACCTTGAGTAGCATCCTACCCTCACCAAGAACGATGCCACAATATCAAGGCACGATGACAATTGACTGACATACTGGTGTCATTTACAGGTGTGCCAATGCCTGCCATCTTGGGGTGGTATGCTTTGCTAGGGACAGCTTGCACCTGTCACCCCTGTCCTATTGGAATTTGGCGGAGCCTCTTGCTACACCCATAGTGCCTGTATTAGGCAAGGCTCATAAGGCAAACCCACATCCATTTGTATCACAAAGGATGAGGAAGTAAGAGTGATGCTACTCAACACCGGAAGTCTAGACCTCAGGATGCACGCACTCAAAACCCTACTTAGCATTCTGGACATCGATATCTGTGCAGTAACATAAACCTGTTTCAGGTTTCACAGGAGCACACCAGTACTACCAAGTTATAGCTGTTACCATTCTTGTCGGCCCCAACACTTGAACAAGGGAGGGGAAGTATCAGTATTCAATGCAGATTCCCACGCCTCCACATTGGTGGCAAAGTACAACATAGGTGTTAGGCCATTGAGTACAGAAGACATAGTTGGGGACCTGGGGAAGAAACATGGTAGCAGTCTGTCATTTGTCAACCACATGGCCAACGTGGATTGAAAGACATGTTATATAGCCCAGCTAATCATGAGGGATTCACATGTATGGCAGGGGAGGTCATTGTGCCTCTTTACTCATCCATCATCAGGCCTATAATTGCGTACAATGCACCTTTTGGGATGTACCTAACCAGACACCTACAGCAACTGGTACAGGACAACAGTACCTCATCAAGAGGATGCAATGGCTCAAACAGATGTCATATGCTGCCCAGGTAAAGGAAATCTAGCTGGACTCAGTGGCATACTGCCTGTTCAGAGGCAATCTGCGTGCCATATACAGCCATGTCCTACCCAGCAGTAATGAACATGCTGCACCTCAGGCAATCAGAGTCCCATACAGCCACATGCTCAGGAGACCTGGACCTCAGCACTGACATACATGGACATGCTGGAGGGCATATTCCTAACCAAGAGGCTCCCTTCACTCTGTAATGAGCTCACACTACAGGTTAGGCAGAGTCCCTCATTGACTCTCTTCCATAGGAATCTGGATGAGTGGATGGAGATCATAGTTGTACCCCAGGTATCACTTCTATGTCACTGTTAGACAGAGGCACAGTATACTAACGTCGGACAAGGGCATAGCAGCATAACTTGTAATTGGGTGGCGAAAGACAAACACATTCTACTAGGCTTATCAATACCCTAGGGCAAATAGCCTAGTATGAACCTATGAACATGTGTGTACTGCTATAGTAATTCTGCCATATGTTGCATGTGTGTGTGTTGTGGGGGATGCACAGGTAATGGCCAGATATTTCTGCACAGGTGACACGTCTGACACACTCTGGGTGTTCATCCCTACATAAAGGATGTGTGTTGCCATCCAACCCTGTGATGTGGACACACATTACTCAGCCTGGATATACATATCCGAACAACACCACAAGCACAGTACACTACCTTGCTATGTATGCATGTAATTACACAGTTATTCACTAGTTATGACAGTGATGCTATCCATGCAGCCCATTGGGCCAGTGGAAGCCACAACACACACCGCCGGCCCCTTTGCATATGCTTACCACAGACATCCCACATACTGCATGTACTGTGCACACACATATCTAACCCAGAACAACTGCACACCACTTATTAATCCTGTCCAGTGGACTACAGATACAGGCATATTGTATAACAATAGCAGGAGGCTACTGCAGCACAGGGCAGATTCACATGAAGGCAAGGCATCTGTGGTCAGCAGTGTTAAGATGCTTCACATTCACCAAATGCACAGATATTGGCAACATTGTTGCAGACAGTTTAGGTGCAGGTACCCCCCATTCTCCTACACATGTGGTATTAGTTATCCCAGATGACTGTAACCTCCCTATCCTCTCACATGTCCAGGTGAGAGCCACCCTCAACATTGCAGAACACATAGCATCACTGTTACGAAATGGTATCCCTGGATGTGTGCTACATTCACCCCTGGAGGACATAGCACCACATGACAGACTGATATTAATCCCTGGCCATACTACTGGATATGTACCTGAACAGTGCCATACATACACAGTGGTCCCACACCAATGAGGCGTAACCTCTACTGACCCTGGTAACTACTGCATCATATGCACAACTGGCCTTGTGTTCTAAGCTATGGAAGTTTTAAGTATGGGCAACATGTACAGCAATATTACATATGTATATATTTCAGGACTATGTACACACAACCTATCTCATGGACATACCTATAGATAGTGAACTATGATACATTTGGAGGTGTCACAGTAAACACAGTATTAACCTGCTACTTTGCATTACCTGTGTTTGTGGCAGCTGTTGCTGTGTCAGTGGTGCTGCTTGCTGCTTGCTGTTTTCTGCTGCTGCTGGTTTTGCTGCTGTCAGTCTGTTTATTTTCTTATTTCTGTTTCTCTCTCTCTCTTTCTCAGGTTTGTGCAATGATTGTATTGCATGTGTGGAGTGTGGGTACTGAATGCTTTTGTAGGTATCTGCATAGGCCCATGTGATGGCCTCTGCACCAATTGTAAGGCAGCATTGGCTAATTGCATACAGCCAGTTGTGTACTGATTGCATGTCTCATTGTGATTTCAGGACAGTGCTATAAAAAGGTATGTGAGATAGGCATTGCCCTTTCAGATTGTAAGGGCGTGGACCATGCTGGTATGCTGTTGGAAAATGTTCTGTGAGTGTGAAGGTTAGTACATCTCTCATGCTTCATGCTGTGTTGTGAATTCAGGTTGCTGCATTTCTCCCACCTGTTCCCTGTAGTGAGTGTGTATGCATACTGACACCCACAACTATATTTATTATGTATTGCTATATATACATATGTGTACATATACATACTGTCATATATGTACATTAGCTGACAATATTGGGTACAAGCTAACAATTTTCAGGGCTGTTTCTGTTAACACACACTAATATGGGAATCCGGTAATTGGGACAGTGAAAGTCTGTCTGCATGCTTAGGGTAGTACACATACTATATTGCCTTTATCTTCATTCCTACTATTATATGTTCCACTTATTTAGCACTATATCCCTGTATGAGAGTCATGTCTTGCTGGTAGGTCATACAGACTAGTGTTACAATGGTCTTGTGGTAGGGCCTACTAGTATGCTTGTATTTTGCTTTCAAATTGAGTACAGGGTCTATCAATCAAAGTGCTGGAGGCACCTTCCAGCAGTTAAGGGGTTAGTAGGTCTCACAGGAGTCAAGCTGTGTTGCAGATTCTGGCTGCTGCATTTATCTTCACTGTCTCCTGTAGTGAGTGTGTATGGATACTGACACCTATGACTATATTTCATATGTATTACTATATATTTATATATATGTATGTGTACATATACATACCTTCTTATGTGTACATTACCTTACATTATTATGTACAAGTGAACAATTAGTAGGGCTGTTTCTGTTAACACTGAACTAGTGTGGGAATCCAGTAATTCGGCCATTAAAGCCCTACCTGAAATGCATTGGGTAGTATTGCCTTTATATTGATTCCTACTATTACATGTTATATTTATTTTAGCACAATGTTCTCATGTGGCAGTCATGGCTTAGTGGTAGTTCATACAGGCTAATGTTACCAAGGTCCTGGGTTTGAGACTGGCAGTGGGAATTTATTTTTCTTTCCAAACCTTCAAAATGAGTACAGGACCTGTCAATCAAAGTGCTGAAGCCACCTTTAAGCAGTTAAAAGGGTTAGTGGGTCTCAGAGGGGTCAGGCTGTGTTGCAGATTCTGGCTGCTGCATTTATCTTCACTGTCTCCTGTAGTGAGTGTGTATGGATACTGACACCTATGACTATATTTCATATGTATTACTATATATTTATATATATGTATGTGTACATTTACATACCTTCTTATGTGTACATTACCTTACATTATGTACAAGCGAACAATTAGTAGGGCTGTTTCTGTTAACACTGAACTAGTGTGGGAATCCAGTAATTCGGCCATTAAAACTCTACCTGAAATGCATTGGGTAGTACACCTCCTATATTGCCTTTATATTGATTCCTACTATTACATGTTATATTTATTTTAGCACTATGTTCTTGTATGGCAGTTATGGCTTAGTGGTAGGTCATACAGACTAATGTTACCAAAGTCCTGGGTTCAAGACTGGCAGTGGGAATTTATTTTTCTTTTCCAGACTTTCAAAATGAGTACAGGACCTGTCAACCAACGTGCCATAAAGGCACTTTTAAGCACTTAAAACCAGGTCTGCGCTCGTTTGCACGGAGCTCACGCATGTGCACTGACGGTGAGCTCCGCTAACACAAGCGCACACCCACGCTATTTTCTTTGAAAGAAAAGAAAAAGGGGTGACAGGAAAGTGGTGAAAAAGGGGTCACAAAGAGGGTAAGACAGTAGGGAAACAAGCGTGGGATTTGCAGGAGGGATGTAGGTAAGGCCCATAGATGCCCATGTCTTTAGCAGCAACAGCTGTGCATTTCCATGTATTTTGGTGAGACATTTGAAACCTTCCACCCCTGAGAGAGGTGTCAGGACAACATTAATGTTTGTTGTAGAGCCAATTGTAATTAACAGTTTCAATGTCAAGCGGACATGTGTGCGACATGGACAGCTATGTATGGGGCATAATTTTTTTGTGGGTACAGAGTGCCCTTTTTTTTTTTTCAGGTGAGAGTGGTATGTCAGGTGAAGGAAGTCGGTATAGCTGGGGAGGTAGGTTGGGTAGGTTAATAGACAAGACAGACAAGACGCATACAGGGGCGGTGTATGACACACTTGGGGGGGTTACACAATTGACGGGGACGGAGGTTGGGATATCCAAGACGCATGAGCCCACAGATGGCAACAGTGGAACTGATATCCCCACCCATAGGCAGTTGCCACTGTTCCTTCACAGCCCAGGACGGGGCTGTGCTGGGGGCTGTGTAGGCGGGGCAATGGGCAGGGCCGTTACCTGTGCCACACGAGCCTCCAGCTGGCGTAGGGGCCCAAGAACGGAGTCTTGGATCTCCCTTCACACCACAGACCGGACACCTTGGAGGGTGAGTGGACGAACTCCTCCGGCCACGCTTGCAGAGTGGGGACGGGCCCCATCCCCTGCAGCGCTTCCACCCGAAGGTGGCACAGGGCCACCGGAGGAGGGTCCGGCCTGGGCACTAGTTTTTATTTATTTATTTATTTATTTGCAGTTGGTTTACCAGGATAGTCCATTGGGTCAAGAGAACCCATTTTCAATGGAGTCCTGGGGAGAAAAGCTCCACAAAGCAATACAAAGTACGTACAAACAGTGTCATGATAAATACAGTAGTACAAGATATAAAACATATGAGTTGAGTCTTTTAGGAAACAACAAACAATACTCAAAATATTTAAAAAATATAAACTTGAACTTTAGCAGTTCGAACAATACTATTTAGAGAGAAGTAATGTTGCTTTACACAATCAGAGTGGTTGATTTGTAAGGAACAAGCTTATAAGGTAAAATCAGGTAAACATGAGTGTGAAGGAAGATGTGAATATCATATTTTATGAGGGGTGGGAGCAGGAGTGCCAGGTGCAGTCGCCAGCTGAGGAGGGAGAGGTGGGTCCGCTGGGACCTGCCTTCCCAAGCATTCTAGGTTTGTGAGTAGTTATGTTAGTTTGGGTTAGTGGCATATTATTCCATTCAGATTAGTTGTAACAGCATGCATTGGTATTCCCATTAAACAAACACCCAGATATTAACACCATTGAACAAGGGGCATATCAATATCACATGCATTATTTGAACGGAAATGCACAATCAAACAACATGCAGGGTTGATTAATGGCAACAGGCCATCAGATTTGCAGGTATGAACAGGGCACATGCACGAACAGACATGCATATATTTTTGAAACGGACAAATGTCCATGGTTAATGAAATGTTCACATACCAATATTTATTGGGTGTTGTTATATGGAATTATAGGGTTGGGTGGAGATAGAAAGTGATGACACATTCATAAGTTACACATTGATATACATTTGTAATAGGTACACAATTAAGTTGAGGCTGATGTTTCAAAATATTTTTTGACTGTCATGCTACACCTGTTACAAATACATCACTATCCTACTTATTTTGAATTTGATCAGATACATCATCCTGCTACACTTTGATGACAGGACAGGGGACAACTATGGCTGTTTAGTCTGTCAGATAATCATTCATTCTATCTGCAAATTGTTTACTGTTATCACCATATACAGATTTTGGCCTAGACATTCCAGATTCTGACACACTGAAATCAGTTTGGGATGTTAATTTGTACTTCCCACATGCATTTAGTTCTGTAGAAACACACTGGGGCTAATATATTCAGGGGTTATTACTACTTTATTTATTCATACATGACCCTTTCTGTCACTCTCACACATCCTGCAACTTCACAGTTCAGGTTGGTACTTCTAGGCTTTGTTCGCATATTAGTCTGGTGGTGATTCAAACACTTTCCAACAGCCTTACTTCTGTCATGATTCAGCATTTCAACAGGGGATATATCTCACATGTGACTACCTCAGATTCTGAAGCTGTACTATAGACTACTGCAGGTTACACTATATTTAATTAATGGTGGGGCATCTGTATTACAGCACTATTTATTTCTATCATTTATATTTCCAGTTACACTTGCATACTGATGAACTTGTTGCAGCCATACCTGCAGACTTTCAATTCTTGCTTGCACATTATATTACTTTTAATCAATACACTGCAGTGTTCTGATACATGCTACAGTATAATATTTATTTACAAGTACTGGCTGGGGTTACTAACCTGCATGGTGGCACAGCCACACCAGCCTATGGGCATGCGTCTCGCGGTTCGCAGAGCGGACACCTGCAGCTGTAATACGAAATAAGTAATATTGGACTACACATCTCCATGGTATCAGCCAGTTGAAATCCTTACATACATAAGTAAAATGTAACTTACTCAGTAGTGGGGCGTTGGGCATATCCCGGGCCTCCTGGATCCATTCGGTCAACTGGTCTTGCTTACGTCGCTTCAGGTCCGCATGGTGGTGACGGACCTGCTCACCAGTGCGTGGAATGCCAGTAGCACTGGTCAGATCACGAGCCAACTGGTCCCATGCCTCCACCCTGTACGCTCCCCATGAGACCTGGCCCTGCATGAGTTGGGCCTTGTGATGATGGACAAGGAGCCAGACCATGTATCTGGACTCCTCAATGCCCCAATGCTGTGCTCGAAAGTAACGTCCCTCACCTACTCCACTCATTCTGACTGCAGGTCTGTTCTACAATCGGTTCTGCTGTGTATTCCCGCCTATGGGGCTTATATATGCCGCTTTTCCCGCACATTTCTCTGATTGGCCGTTTTGGAATTGTATCTACTTCACTGAAAATGCTTTATCATGCTCCATTCTGGATTTTATCCCATATATATGCTATTTCTGCATTTCTAGGTATTGCTGTCATGGCTTAGTGGTTTAGTACCTTGACTCTAGTGCATGGTATCCTGGGTTCGAATCTAACCACTGATTTTTAATTTTCCAGACAGAAATGAGTTGAGGACCTGTCAATCAAACATGCCATAAGCACTTTCAAGCACTTAAAAGCAGGTCTGCGCTCGTTTGCGCGGAGCTAACGCATGCGCACTGCCAGTTAGCTTGTGGGAGCGGCGCACAAACGGTGTGCGCTGGGATACATCTTAATTGGCTAGTGACACACATGTTAAGCTAAGCACAGCTAGTTGCAAACAGTTTCAGCCTGTTAAACCGGTGCTTAGCAACGGGCATACAGTTTGCAGCTTTTTAAACACTACGCAGCTACGGGCACTCTGTCTCACAGCAGCTTAGCTATCAGTACATTTCTAATTATTTTTATTATTGTGTTACTTCAATATATATGCTCCATTTCATTCCATTTTACAAAAGTGTATACTTTTACACATTTGGACAATACTATCAGGGGCTTTTTTAGTGCTTATTTACAAAAAAAAAAAGGTTGTTGTGTGGGCTCAAACCCTGCCTGCCCTTAAGCCGGCAACTCTACCACTAAGCTATTTCTTCTTGGCTTACTTTGCATATTTAGTTCTCATATCCTTTTCCACTGATTGCTAACTGCAGTTGCGCTAGTAGCACACCCGCGCTACGGCACGCAGTAGCAAACATTTACGGGGTTTAAAAAAATAAAACAGTTTTTATTTTCATTTTATAGCCTCTGTTCACTTTGTACACTGATGACCTGTGGGGGAATGTGTTGTGTAGTGTGTTTATTTACATTTCCATGGCCTCTCTCGTGGCTGTTTACTTTCAGCCATTCTACACTTACGGGGGCGTGTCCGCATGCAGGGCTTAGCCTACGGACACGCCCCCTTCTCTCTTACACGGACCGTGTAAGAGTTACAGTGTGATTCAGCATGCCTCATGCACCTCATGCATGCTGACATCACACCGTTTAACTGCAGCCTTCGTGTAAGAGTTATAACTCTTACACGGAGGCTTCCTGAATCTGGCCCATAGTCTTTCATTTCTGCAATGTAACATAACATGCTAAAGAAAAATAGTGTCAGAGAACAACAGCTCATATCAACACTGCCCCCCCCCCAAATGTTGCACAGTAACCATCAAAGTTATAGACCATTCATTATTTCTTTATCTCTTAGGAACTTTTAAGAACATTTTGAGAGAGTTTAGTGAACAATAAGGATTACTAATTTTGAAAGGATGAAAATTCACTGCAGGTCATCTATCCTTTGAAAGATGTACCTACAATTGATAAAGGTTTCCAAGTTAAATAGACTATGGATAATTGAAGACTGGCCATAATAAATAGTCTACCCAAACACTGCTCAGTTTCAAATATTAAGTAGAAAAGCCTCACTCAATCCCCGTACCTTGTAGCCTTGAACCAAAAGTGACAGTATTAATAATACTTGGACACCTGACCTTACAGAAATAATCTGGGTCCTGCCATTCCACCCAAACATGGCTCAATTTCAGTTATTAAGGAGGAAAGCCCCAGTCAATATCCCTACATTGTAGTCCTGCACTGAAAGATTTGGTAGTGACAATCACTTGAATATCTGACCTCAGGGAAAGAAGAATCAGGGTTCTGCCATTTATGTTTTACTTAGAATGCAAAAAGTCTTTATAAAACCTATTAGCTGTATTGTCTTACAGAAATAGACTGAATTGTGTTAGCATTAGCCCACTGAGGAACATTTTCATTAACTGACAAAAGTAAGGTAGTATGCACAGTTGAAAGAGACATGGCCATACTTAATAATTTTGGACACAGAAATCATCTGTTTTCAGAGTGTGCCATAGTATCATTCTAACAATTACCTTCCATCCTATAGATCAAGTAATATACTTAGTCCCAATGCAGTTCCTTAGGAACACAAATTGGCATTTGTAGAAATCGACTCTGCCAAGTTATAACTTCAGTTAGCATCTCAGTCTTATAACTCATACAAAACAGTGTGGTGTATGCAACCTACCAATGTATGGTATCCCCAGCATGACAGGTAGTTGATTCTCAGGGGTGTCCCACTCATGGTCACTCTGTTCCTTTACCCTACCCCAATTGTCACCCACCCCCACTATATTTACGCTCATTCTCTTCAAACCATGCCAACTTCATTCCCATAACCACTGAAAGAGCATATATTTCATATCCCTAACCACTATAACACACAACTTCCTGCCTAAGCATCCACTGTGTCTCTCTCCCTGTCTCTCTCTTCCTACACCCTACCCAGTACAGCACACAACTTCTTCTTTAACACTCACTGTTTTTTAATACTTCTCCCCTCTAGCAAACTACATTTAACACTCCTTTTCCAAAACTATTGTTTAACCTAACTCCTTTCATTCTTACCCTAGTTATCTCTATACACCTAACTACATCTACTCAACTTTCACTATTTTACCTCTTTCCAAAAAGTGATTTTCTATGCAGCTAAAAAAATGAACCTACCTTTGATAATAGGCAATCTACTCCTACCCCTTATTTCAACATGCTGTCAATCTTTATTCTAACTCTTCTACTACTTTGGTTGTGCATCTTACATTCTACTATAAACACTTACCTAATGGCACATATTCTCCCACAAGCACCCACATCCCCCCCAAAATAAAACATCTTTTTAACAAGCATATCTAAAACATTTGTTTCTGTCTCTCATCAGAAACTGCACCCCAGAACTTTACCTGGTTATATATATATATACAATACTTCTTTAAATATATTAACATTCATGATATACCCCAAAAATAATATTTTTAAAAAACTAACCACAAAATGGATATATCCATTATATATCCCATCTCAAACTTTGTGGAGACATACATCCAAACCCAGGACCCAAAAATATTTAGCAAAATACTGCCCCTACAGTAAAATTCCATTTTTAATAGACACCCAAAAAAGGAACTCAGCTGTTACCACTGAATATTAATTTAAAAAATAAATCAAATAAGATATGTAAATGACATGCCTTTCTGGCAAAAAAGAAGCCTGGCTAAAACCAGAAGTAAAAAGCAATAAAATCATTCCTCCAGGCTATAATATACACAGGGCTGACAGAACAGGCAAGCAAGGAGATGGAATAACAATAGCATTTAATACATTGAACTTGATCTTCTTAACCCCAGCATCCCAAAGTGTAATAATACAGAAATAATTCTCACAACACTGAAAATAAACAACCAAAAATCTATCATTGGTATACAAATTTACATACCTCCAGGCAATAACATATCTAGAATGAAAGATATTCTCCATTGGGTAATTCACAACTTGCACCAAGTAACTATCATAATGGGAGACTGCAACATTGATTGGTATACATGCAACTCAGATACTTCTATAAACTAACTAAAGCTGCATGCTTTCTCCAAACTAAACAAAATATCAATTCAAACAGATAAAAAAATAATAGAAAATTAATTCTAGACTGGATATTAACCAATAAAACATCTGCTATATACCACACTGGTTGACTACCAGATAGTATTAGTGACCATCTTCCAACCTACTTGCTAAGGCACCATCCCTCTTTAAATAAAACAATAATATACAATCAAGTGTACAGTCTAAAGTAACTTCAACAAACAAACCTTCATCTCTCTGCACCACTGCAACTGGAAACAACTAAAGGCTTTACCCTTAGATGATGTGGCAACATGCTTTAATAATACCTTGCTAACTACTGTAAACAAAATGGCATCAATTAAAACTAAAAGGGTAAAATCTATCCCAGCTCCCTGGTTTAAAAAAGATACCATGCAGTTACTAAAACAACAGGATACAATGTGGAAACAATGGCATGCATATAAAACCCAAGAATCCTTTCAAAATTTTAGGCAACTTAGAAATTTTTCAAAAAGACAAATTAGGAAAGACAGACCTATTATTCCAATATTCAACAAAAATGTCAAAACAATGCTAAAGTACTCTTTTCTTACATAAAAACTTTTCCCATCCTGGCCAAGCTTCCAATCCCTTTTCAAAATGGGCAATAAAAATATGTGTAGCAAGTCAATGTAATAATTGCTTCGCAAATTCTATTCTGTCACTAATTAAAGAGAAGCCACACAATCGTTTCACTATCCCAGATCCTCTGGGTAGCCTTGATACTTTCTCATTACAAACTGTCCAGTCTTCTAAAATAAGACACCTGTTAACTAAACTCAAACCAACTAAACTTAGCGGCTCAAAAACTACCTGCCATATACTTCAAGCTAGCAGCAGATGTTCTTTCCCTCAATATCTCCATACTTACTAACCACTTAGTAATAGAAAATTATGTCCCGGCATTATGAATACTCCTACACAAATGTGGAAACCCTGCTGAAATCTCAAACTGCAGACCAATTTCAATTTGTCATGGGCATTCAGAATCACCATATAGCTGAAACATAATGGTCATTTGCATATATCCCATGTGCCTCTGACACAAGAGGTTTGAGAGGTCACTCAGTGGAAGCCCTAGCTTGGCTGGAGTTTTTATTTAGTTTATACTGATTGCCTTTTCCATTTGACTGTCTCACTCTTTGTTTTAGTCTATTCAAAATACTAGAAAGATGCAACTATGCTGAACTCATTACTTATCTCAACAATAATAACCTGTTAGCAAATGCACAACATGGTTTCTTCCCCAACTACAGCACCACAACTGCCCTTCTTTCTTTTACTAATACTATTAATCACTCTAGAAATAAAGGCAAACTAGTATCCTCCCTCTTTATTGACTTGTCTAACGCATTTGATATGATACTTTCTCTCATCAAAACTCCTCACCTAACTATCATCTCTTGGACTTAGTCATTCATCTATATAATGGTTTTACAGCTAACTAACTGACAACAAACTATAAAATGGCAAAAACAAATTTTGCCTCCCTTGCTAATCACTATAGGTATGTTCAGGGTTCAATAGTACGACCACTACTCTTTAACGTATTTACAACATATCTACCGATATTGCCACATCTGCACAACATGCAGATAACTCCACACTAAATTTGCAGTGCACAAACCCTCTCCAAACTACAACAAATAATGCAATGTACTTTCATAAGCTAACTATATTCAGACTCCATCTAATCAACAACTGGCTACCCTCTTGATCCAAAGCTGGTAAAGTCCCAATATTTTCCAATATATTAACTTGTTTTATAGTAACTTTCCCCAAACATCCCACATGAACACACTACATAAACTATATCATGCACATCCACTTAACAACTCCCTATCCCATATCATTCTTCTGTTTTGTTCACTTGGTCTGTTTAATAATCCCTCATTTTCCTTACCACTAGCTTTTTTCTCATCTTTAAAATCCTAATGTTTATCTCATACTGCCTGTTTCACCTCTTTCTCTTCTGCTTCTTTGTTTCTGCTAAAGCTATAAACTCCTTAAATTAGCAATTTATCTGACTACTTCCATTTTCATTGTACCTACTTGAATCTAATAGTACTTGATCTGATGAAGTTCTTATAGCTCTAAGAATATAAGCGCTCATCGACTTCTTTGTATTCAACCGAGTTGAATCTCCTAGCACCTGGATGACTCTACCTGAACCAGATGTATGGATACATATTCTGTGTACATGCAGGCTGATCTGATTTATTGTGTTTCATGTATAATTTTCTGTTTTCTGCATTGAGAAAAAAATATGTAAATTGTAAAAAATGTTTATAGCCTTGTCATGTCTTTGTAATTTTTTTTAATTTTTGCGAATTCATGCAATCTTTGTAATTTTGTAAACTATGTCTGTGGAGCTTTACTCTGGGGGCATCTGCTGAAAATGGGTAGATGCCCAGTTGGATTTTCCTAGTCACCAAAAACAAATAAATATGATATACAGATGAAATTTCAATTAACCTTGGCGCTTGGAGTAGGGTTGCTTTGCATTCTATAGATAGTAGGAAAGAAATCTGTCAGACGCATTTTGATTATAGTTTCAAGAAAAAATTGTATTAAGATGTTTTTAATGCCCTTACTTTATGTTTTGTTGTAGTTGCTTCCATCCCCTAGATACTATTTTCATAAAAGACAAATTCCAAAGAGATTATGAGACTCCAAAGTATTTATTAAGCATTTGAATTCCGATCCAAAAATTCTAGTTCACGTGCAGAGCTAAATCATAATCTGAGAGACTGGACCCCATTTTGGAAAAAAATGAAACCGACTATTGTTTGCACAACATATTGATGTAACACTAATAGAATGTTACATCTGATGTTTTCATTATTCAATCTATAGATGGTAGACAGAATAAAAGTAGCAGAAATGCTTTATGCTGGTGACACAAATGACCAGTAACTATGAGGCTGAAACTTTTGCACAAACACTGTAGTTACAATGATGTGACCCATATTCATGCAACTGTGTCACAGAAGAAATGCATTACATTTTAAACAATGGATAGCACTCAAAGGTCTATAACTATCTTGCAGGTACAGAAAGAGTTTAAATATTATTGCTGACTGCAAAAAAGGCAGATTGGATCCACTGTTAGTATAGCAGGTACATAAGTTTGAATATTATCTCAGACTGGATTCACTGTTAATTTGTACGTACATGAAGAATTTGAATATCATTTCATACAGTGCAAGAGCAGACTGTATCTGCTGTTAAAACGCTGGTACATGAAAAGATTAAATGCCACCTCAGACAGTAAATACTACAGACTGGGTGGAGGCAAGGCTGAGATTGCAGCAAGCTTTGAAGCAGTGGGTTAAAGAGGAAACCAGCAGGGAACTATGAGGATCAGTGCTTTCTGCATTTCTTTGCAGTGACTTTATAAACACAATTAAGAGTAGCTGGGATTGAATTTTCACTTTCTGGAACATTCAGCAAAGACCGAAATTCATTTATGCATGTATTTACTTACTATCCAGTTAACAGATGATGAATTGTACGAGAACTTGATATGATAAATGTTTAACCCTTCACATGGCAAAAACAGCTCTTAAAAGACAGAATTCTGATACAATTAAATATTGAATCCGTACAATATATATTCACAGTGTAGCTTTGTATTAATGGTACTTGTAGATCAGTGTGTTTTCTATAAGGGTAGCTGCCTTGAGTGGCAAGCATACTGCATTCTTCCTGCCTGTAAAAGTATAAACAATGCATAAAATCGAAAACATCACCAGTTAAAGCTGTCAAGACTACTCTGCAGGTATGTGTAAGCTGTGAGTATATCAACAATTGCTTTAATATTACAGTTAACTCTCAGTTAACCAGCACCCATGGAGATTGGTAGATGTCGGATAACTGTAGTTTCTGATTGCTTGAGTGTTACTACTAAAAATAGGCCTATCTAATATTATACGAAACCACCAAAGCAGAACGAAAAATATCCAGACGACAAAAGCCAGTAATATATCCTTTATTAAAAGCACAAAAACCTCTCTAGTGCCTCGACATAAAGCCTTCCAGGAGATAACAATAGTAAAAAAGAACACCTCTTATAAAGGTGCATCAACAAATAAAACAATTAAACAATCTAGTGCAGTTAACTCTTTACAATAAATATTTCCAATTACATTCCTGATTTAATCCACCAGGTGTCAAAGTATTATACTTCAAAATAAAAACTGCTTCTTTAAACAGTAACTTATTTTTTAAACAAGTTATATTTGTTGCTTTAACTTGTTCAAGAATGCAACCTCTCAATTCTGAATAAGCTCCCCCATGTACAGAATTAAAATGGGAGGCAGTAGGACTTTCCATCTTATTATTTTTAATATCTCGAATGTGTTCCTGCAGTCTGACCTTAAATGACCTCTTACTCTCACCTATGTAGAAAAGATTGCAGGGACACTTAAGGGCATAAATAATACCTACAGCATTACAAGTAAACTCTGTTACCGGTCTGAATTTTAAACCTTTAATTTTATCAAAAAATCTAATCACATATGGGCAAACTGAACAATTTCCACATGCCCAAGTACCCAACCTAGCAACTTAATTTCCCACATTTATATCAGGTAAAGAAAAAGTTGCATGTACTAACATATCTTTTAAATTACGACCTCTTTTAAAAGAAATCAAGGGCACATGCCATACATTATTTAATTTATGTCTTCCCTTCACCAGGAAAGACCAATAATATTTTATAATAGCTATAATCTCATCAGAAAGTATATTATAAGAAGTAACAAAATCAATTTTCTTGTCTTCTTGATTTATTATTCTTTGCAGTGTATTATTATTATATTCACTACTATTCCTTTTATCCATCTCTGGAAAACATAACTTCTCTAAAGCCTTTTTAATAACTTCCAAGGTGTATCCCCTATTTTTAAACATCTGACAAGAATTAAAAATGTATTTTTCTAAAATATCAGGTTTACTACACAACCTACTAACTCTTAATAACTCACCATAAGGTAGAGAGTTCAAAATATGAGTTGGATGGCAACTACGTCCATCCAAAAATGGCCATCATCACCAAATTTTCTATGTATACTAGTGATAATTTTTCCATCTCTAATATTACCTTTTAGGATCAAATCCAAAAAAAAATTACAGAATTACCACTTTGTAAACCTTCAAACCTTAAACCTAACTGATTAGAATTTTTAATATTGTACCCAATACTATTTGTTTGGTCTGACTTGTTCTTAGGTTGGGGAGAGAGGGAAGTTATTCCTGTCTTCCTTTTTAAAACTCTAAAACTCTAAAAACGTAAGGTATATGTCTGTGGGGAGTAAATAGAAAGTGCAACACATGAAAATTGTACTGCATTTCTTTGATTTTTTTTTTTCTGGTTGCTTGAGAGTTCTGGTTGCTTGAGTTCCAGTTAACTGAGAGTTTAATGTAGATTTTTCCAATATGTAGTAAAACAATTTGTCATTTTAAGCACATGAAATCTGTGATGTAATCAGTGAAAAATTAAATCTATTTATGCGGTCTTATTTGTTTAAAAAAGACAGCGCATTTAGGAAGACTGTGGGACTGAAAATCAAGCTGAAATAACTGAAATTTACACTCACAAACACAACCCGTTAACCCATATTGCAAAACAATCAAACGCCATGATTTTCACTTGTAAAAATTTGTCATTTCTGCTGACAGAGTAAAGCAGTATAGGTTTATATGAGAAATTGTATGTATTTTGCAGGTTGCCCAGAGGTACATTCTGATTGAGATATCATAGTAGGCTATCCAAATGTGCACATTGAAAGAGGGGTGCATTTGCTTGTATAACAGAAATAAACTCAATATGTGTTTAAGGTTTGTGCTGGTTTTCTTTAGGATGTATGAAGCCAGCAAGTAGAAGCCATGACATGGAGACACAAATGTTAATGGTATAGCTGGAACCTGGAATCACAGAGTTGACCAGCTATACTACCTGTGAATAAGTTAGAAATCAGATTTTACCTGCATTTTATTTTTCTCCTTAGTCATGAGAAGTAATTTACATCTCTCACATACATTCATGAATTTGCTTACCTTTTTAACTGCAGTTACTCTCAGGAGTACCAGTTCAAGCATTCACCATCCATCTCATGACAGAAAGAGTCTTCACACTTCTGTACAATTGACCTCCATCCATCTAGTCGTCATTTCTTTTTATGTTTTTTATTTGTTTAAAAGATGTTACTGGCCTGACCTGCACTAATTCCATTTTATAAATCAATCCCCTCCCTGATGTTTTAAATAATGTACATATATTGTATATGTTACTCTGTCAATGCTATCACAAGAAATGCACCTAAAATCTTGGCTAGCATGTCAACATCTTTCTTTGCAGGTCTGACCTGCACTTATTCCATTTTATAAACCAAGTCCCTCCCTGATGTTTTAAGTAATGTACATATATTGTATATGTTACTCTGTCAATGCTATCACAAGAAATGCACCTAAAACCTTGGATAGCATGTCAACATCTTTCTTTGCAGATGGACAACAGCAATTTGATTTCTACTTGCAGTACTTTTTAATATACATCTCCAGACTTTCTTGCTGTTTTCATGTACATTCTGGTCACTGATATTACTATCTGAAACTTATTCCACTCTGTGTTATTCCTGTTTCCAATAGCTGTCTGTACTTTTCCCTGTTCCATTCTTTTGTACAACTGAAGCTCAGTGTCATGCTTCCAGATTGTAGCTTTAACAAGTCATAGTTTTTTTGGCATCAGCACAAAGAATTTTCCTTGCAGTCCTTCTGCAGCAATGATTTATAAAGCAATTAAATGTGCTCCCACTGGCAAAGATGCAGGATGTCTACCTTTGCCTCTTGTGACCTGACTTCAGCTTAAATTGACAGATAACAGATGTGGGGAAGGGGGGCAAAAGAATGAGTAGTCAGTGTCTACCTGCTTTCTTTAGGGAGTGCCTGAGGGAATTCTTTTGAAAGTTTGACTCCTTCTGCAGCCCAAGAGTTGGCAACTATGGCATGTTGTCTCAGGGCAGTGCACAATAGGAAGCATATCAAGGTAGCATGGAAGGGACGACTCGTTCCTACACTCTGCATAGGCATCGCCACAGCACACTACGTGTATGATCCTGGAATGGGGCTGGGAAGGGAAAAACTTTAGGAAGGCATCAGACATTACTAGTCTAATATTCTGCCCTGTAGAATCCCATCAGTAATGTTAATTTCTTCTCAGTGGATTCAGCATTTATTATGTTCTGTACACTTTTGAAATGTCTCTGCTATACTCATTGCATCCACACTCAAATTCATCTGTAAATGATCATTCAAGCTGGCTAGCAGTGTCTGTTAACATTAAATAAATAAATAAATAAATAAAACAAAGCAACCAAACTAAAAAGCTGTGTAATGAACAGGCCAGATAAATGTGTACATTTATGATTTTGTCAGTTCTGCACACACGTGCACAGGAACACTTACAATTTTGGTACTGTACTATGAGGATCATTTCATAAAAAGATATATTTCATGAAAACAACCAAAATATAAAGTTACATTTAAAATCCTAGGTGTTGTATGGGGTATACCCCCTATGCCCCTTTTGCAGGGGGGGGGGGTTTCATCTTCTCTACCACCTGTTTTTACATAACCTGCCCCAAAGCATTTTCAAGGAAATGAGTGTTTCCAAATCAGACACACACACACACACACACACACACACACACACACACACACACACACACACACACACACAGTCACAGCACTAAGCCATCTGGGAAGCAAATACAAATAGGTGATTGCATACCTAATACTTTAGGTTTCAGTTGTTTGTACAAAAGTGTTAAACTTTAGGGGGAATGGTTTCATTTATGCATGCATTGAACTAACCCAGCAAGGAATTTGCCATTTCAAATTGTTGAAACATAACATTCCATTTACCACTGATAATATTTATTTAAATACTTCATGAACTAAGATTAACATAAAATGATATCCTCCATTATTTTGCATCAACCACAGTCAGGGCACTCCCAATTTTTATTTGTTTTTGTAATTAGTCACATAAACTACCATTAATTGCTGTATTTTTCAAAATTCTAAAAAATAATTTGTCATCTGTGTTAGGGTGTATAAATCTATCATTTTCAATTGCAGACTATCCAATGCAGGTACATTTTTGCATGCAGTCTGTCATGCTGTCCTTTTCATGATACTGACGTATTTGGTTGAGGCTGTCCCCCTTTTAAACAAGAGCTGTGTTTTTCATCCATTATTTTTAGTATTACCTTTAGCCTATAAGGTTAAAAATACATCTATGTACAGAGTTTATTAATCTTTTCTGTAATTTTTGTTTGGAGTACTGCTTCTTATTTATGTATTTTAATTGTGTCAATTATCTACTGACTAGGTATGACTGACATATTTATTTGTATGAATGGGTTATCTTGTGGATGGAAATAAAATTAAATATGCAAAGATAAATCAAATGCATAGTTGATTTATGGGTATGCTATGTTCCAAACAATTACTGCTTATATATGACAGATAATGAAAAATTAATACAATTTTCGATATGAATGTATACACATATAATTAGCAGGGATACTAATCAGTGCATCCATATATATATATATATATATATATATATATATATATATATATATATATATATATATATATATATATATATATATATATATATATAAAGCAGATAATAAGTGACTCATTAGATATATAGCTCCTAATGATTAGGAGTCATTCCAAATTATATTAGAGCCATTTATCTACGGATTGAGAAGAGAGTAACTTTAAGTTCGCACATGAGTATTTACAGTCAGGGAGTGCCGTATATATAAATGGCTTTAAAAACATTGAAACTTCCTGAATTCTTCATGTTGACTTCCCTTTCCCTTTCATTCCTGCTTCCTTCGTTTATGCAACTGCTATTATTCAAATTTCAAAAGAATTACTATAAAAACAAACCTCTAAAATTGTATTTAAGATAAATTAACGATTATTTAGCAATTGTTTATCTCACAGGGGGGATGACTATTTTAAATTGTACAGGGGAGGTACATTTGGCAACATATTCCCCTTATTTCTTGTTAGTAACAGCAACAGAATCTGAGACTTGCGCTCCAATGTTGGGAGCAGAAATCCAATTTATGTTATGGCTCGCAGAGCTTCTCAAGGTCAGTGAAAGCTTCACTTAACTGTTTTAATATAGCTATTGAAGAAAGTAATGGTTAAACAAGTCAAGGGTTAAACAGTCGCTTAAAAATAAATGCGATTGTGTTTCCATCGCTTACCCTGCCAGACTAGAATACCAGAAGTAGAAAAAGCCTTTTATAACAAAGTGTTTAACAGGAAAGCAAGTGTTAGCCACATAGCTGGGAATTTATTTTCTGCTCAATATTGGACTGGTTTGGCTGGCTACAATCAACTGTATTAGAAGCTGAAGTTAAGTACAAACTTGCAGTTTTAAAGATAGTACTGTAGTTTTTTTTCTGTTTATTTAATTGTTTAACTTAATTTTGTCTGACTGAAATATTTTTTTGCCTGACTGAATTATTTTATATATTTTCTGGCATTGCTTGCTGTTCTCATCTGTCTTGAAACTGTTTTTTTTTTGTCTATTTAATTGTTTCACTGAATATTGTAATCTTTCTGTCTCTCTGCATTTAGAGGAGGTTATTGCTGTTCTAACCTCTTTGTTATTCGATATTTAATTCATAGCCTAGAGGGTTTCTCTCTGCTTTAAGTGTTAGCCACATAGCTGGGAATTTATTTTCTGCTCAATATCTGAGTGGTTTGGCTAGTTACAATCAACTGTATTAGAAGATGAAGTTAAGTACAAACTTGCACTTTTAAAGATAGTACTGTATTTATTTTTCTGTCTGTTTAATTGTTTAACTTAATTTTGCCTGACTGAAATAGTTTTTTTGCCTGACTGAATTATTTTATATATTTTCTGGCATTGCATTCTGTTCTCATCTGTCCTGAAGCTGGCTTTTCACCCTCCTTCCAACCCTATTCTTGTAGTGTTATAGTTGGTGGCTTTGCAGTTGCCTGCCCCTACTGTAAATTTGATCTGGGACACGCCTCCCAGTCTAGTGTTCACTCTACTTAATACAGAGGGAAAATTTGAGAAGGCCAACCCACTTCTTCTCTCCTTACACTTTACTAAAAATAAATAAATAAATAAATGCACTTTATTCATCTGATTTTAATGTATTTGTGTTTCTTCCTACGTTATTACCTTATTTTGCTTTTGCCTGTTCTTAAAGGTACTCAATTGTATTTATTCTGCTGCATTTATTACTGCTTGGTAGTAGCCTGATTAAATTGTTAATGTTATTCTAACCCTGTTGGTTTAAGCCATTGGGCTTCAAGCCATTTGTTTTACATTAAGAAGGTTAGTGGTCTGTACTGTTGTGGCAGGACAGGTAGCTTACATCCTTCCAAGTTGGGAATTGCCGATTGAAGGCTCAGTGTCTGTTATTCTAAAAGTGTATTAGTTCTGGTTTAAGCACTTGGGCTTCAGGCCAGTTATTTTACATAAAGAAGGTTTGTGGTCTGCACTCTTGTGGAAGGGGAGGCCAGATTCTGCCCTTCTGAGCTGGAAATTTCTGGTTAAAGGCTTATTGTGCCTGCTTATTTGAACTGTTTCTTTCTGAAATTGGTGCGGCTTGTTTGCTGTAGCATAGACTATATTCAGGACTGCTGAATCTAGCTTTGTTTGTATAACTTGAGCACTAATCCAGGCCATCTTTTTAGGAGAAGGTTCCCTTGCACCCTAGTGGCAGGATTATGCAGTTAGAACTTGTCTGATTGAAGACTGCTAGAACAGAGCTCAGTTTTGAGCTTTTTTGCTGGTTAATTGAGTAATTTGTTTAAATCAGTTTACTCATTTTCTATTGTTATAAAAAAATTGCACTTTATTCATCTGCTTTTACTGTATTTGTGTTTCTTCCTACATTATTACTTTATTTTGCTTTTGCTGCCTTTTCTTAAAAGTACTTAATTGTATTTATTCTACTGCATTTATTACTGCTTGTTAGTAGCCTGACTAAATTGTAACTGTTATTCTAAGCCTTTAGCTTAAACTCTTGGGCTTCAGACCAGTTGTTTTACTTAAGAAGGTTTGTGGTCTTCACTGCTGTGGCAAAACATGTAGCTCAGATCCTTCTCAGTTGGGAGTTGCTGATTGAAGGCCGAGTTTCTGTTATTCTAAAGTGTATTAGTTCTGGTTTAAGCACTTGGGCTTAGGGCCAGTTATTTTACATTATGAATGTGTGGTCTGCACTCTTGTGGGAAGAGAGGGTAGATTCTCCCCTTCTGAGCTGGGAGTTTCTGGTTAAAGGCTTATTGTGCCTGCTTATTTTAACTTTTTCTTTCTGAAATTGGTACGCCTTGTTTGCTGTAGCATAGACTAAATTCAGACCTGCTGACTCTAGCTTTGGTTCTATAACTTGAGCACTAATCCAGACCATCTTTTTTTGGAGAAGGTTTTCCTGCATCCTAGTGGCAGGAGTGTGCAGTTAGAATTTTTCTGATCAAAGACTACTGGAATGGGGCTCAGTTTATAGCTTTTTATTGGTTAATTGGTTTAAATCAGTTTGCTCATTTGCTACTGTTATATTAAAAGAAAAGTGTGTGTATATATATATATATATATATATATATATATATATATATATATATATATACTTTATGCATCGCCACTTAGCTAGGGTTAAAATATTCCTGGTGCCATAAAGACTGCACTTCAAATGTTCCCTTAGAACTAGTCAGTTTTTTTAGTTTTAGCACTCAATTCTTTGAGCTCAGCAGTTGTTCAGAACTCATTGTAAGCACTAAATAAGCTACAAATTACTACAGCACTCAACTTTCCTCACTTGTCTAGAGGAAAACAGTTTTTAATACTTAATAAATAAGCACCTAGCCAGGCATGTCTATGGGTCAGCTCCCAGTGTTTTCTCCTGTCTATCTGATGAATCTGGATATCTTGGGGCAATGTAGCAATTGCCTCATGTACACAGACAACCCTCTCCTCCTACCACCCAACACTACAACCTGTGACAGATGCACTTATATAGCCAAACTGGAAACAAAGCTCTCTTCATCCAAGACTGGACTAGACAATCAAGAGGAGAGGGTAAACACTTGCACCACACCACACTCATCACATAGTCCCTCAAAACCTACACCACCAAAACACACACATAGAAACACAAAATACACACCTACATTCATGAAGGCTCTCAATAAATATCTGCCCAAGCAACAGAGACCTCCAAAGCAGAAATGCAAGCAACCTCCACCCCCCCAACACAACCCAAATGACACATAGCCCACAAATACAGTGTGCCACCTGACCACAGGCCATAAGGCATAACAACATACCCAATACTCTAGTCATATGTGACTCTATAGTCAGGCACACTGATGTTCCACTCATCAGGCTAAACAAGGAGAAAGTTACTAACAGCTGCCTGTTGGGTGCCAGGATCTGCCACATAATGCATGCACTCAGGTCACTCCACAACAAGTACAAATATGACTCTGTCATTGTCCATGTTGGTGTGAATGACCTGAGACATACCTCCCTGGACTACATGAAAAGAGACATGGAGGAGCTCTCTGATCATGTAGCCCAGGTAGAGATGACCCTAGCCCTGAGTAGTATCCTGCCATCACCCAGAAAGATACCACAGTACAAGGACAAAATGATTGACTTTAACAGTTGGCTAAGCTTCTGGTGTCATTCTAAAGGAATCCAGTATCTGTCTGCCTGGGATGACATGATCGACAGACCATGATGCTTTGCCAGAGATGGCCTGCACCTGTCACCCTTGGGATTATGGATACTGGCTAAGGCTCTTGCCATCCCTATAGTGCCTTTTTTAGGCAAGATTCAAATGACAAATTCACCATGGTAACAAGTACAAGCAAGCAAAATCTGAGGGTAATGCTACTCAATGCTAGAAGTCTAAACCTCAAAATGCACTCACTCGAGGCACTCCTTAAAATGGAGAACATTGACATCTGTGCAGTGACAAGAGACCTGGTTCAAGGCTCCAGAGAGCACCCCTGTATTACCAGACTATAATTCATACCACACCTTTTGGCCACCGAACCTGGACTGAAACACTAAAGGTGGTGGCATGTCAATATTCATTAAGGATATCCACACCTCCAGGCTAGTTGCTCAGCAAAATGCATCCGAGATTATCCAAGTGCAACTAACTCTGGGCAAGACCGCAATCCAAATTGTAGCTTGCTACAGATCCCCCACCATGCCCCAGGATTCCCACTCCTCATTTCTTGATACACTGGAAAATATTAGGGTACAACTTAACACCCTAAAAAAGGGTGATTTAAACTACCCCACCATTAACTGGGAAAACTACTCATGTACCAAATCTTTTGCTCAACGTTTTCTGGAATTCATAAATTACAACGCCTTGGATCAACTTATCTACACCCACACCAGGGGCAGCAATATCCTAGTCCTGATCATTACCAACATGGGCAACCAGTGTTCCACACCAGAGGTCAATTCCTCGTTGGTCAATCCAATCGCAAGCTAATCACCCTAGACATCCACATCCCGCCCCAACCTCCCATTAGGGAAACCACCGTAAAATATTTCTCCAAAGCCAACTTCATGCTTCTTAAGACAGAAGTGGCAAGCTTCATGACACCCATGCAGATGGAAAATAGAGGTACGACTGGTGAATCCCACACAAATGCACTGTATAAGCACTTACACAAGTGCATGGATCATGCTATCCCTAACAGAACCATGATGCTATCCTGCAAAAAAAGGAAGCCAGTCTGGTGGTCCCCTGCCATAAACAAACTCTACAAAAGAAGAAAGAAACTCCTTCAAAAAAAGAGTAAAATCCCATGGTTGGAGGAACTCCCTGGTCAGCCTCAGTAAGAAGCTCAGATCCTTCATAAAATCCCCCAAAGCTAGTTACAAAAAAAAATCGCCTCTGCTTCTGAAGACAACAACAAAGCATTCTATAGCTATCTCAAGAATCTCAATGGCAACACTCAGCTCTGCTCTGAGTTACAGCACAATGGCACTAAATATACAAAACCAACTGATATTGCCAACGTTCTGGCAGAGCGGTTCAATGCTAACTTTACCCCCCGCTCACCCCCTAAATGGCCCATCTCTATACTGGAAGAATGCAAAGTTCCTGTATTTACACCTGCACAGGTAAAAACCACACTCTCCAAAGCCAAGAACACAGCATCCATGAGACCTGACAATATCCCAGGCTGCACTGTACATGAACTACAGAACGAACTGGCACCTCACCTAAGTACCATGTTCAGTCATAGACTCCCCTCCAGCTTTGTGCCCACTGAATGGCACAAAGCGACAGTTATCCCACTCCAGAAAGGGGGAACCACCACAGAACCTGGGAACTACCTCGCTATTAGCCTGACGAGCCTGGACTGCAAGGCCATGGAACGTATTATCATGGAACTTATAAACAAAGACATTGGTAATCTCCAAACTGTGGACCCCATCCAGTTTGGGTTTGTAAAAGGCAGATCATGTCTCCTAAACCTGATAGACTTCTTTTAAGCAGTCACCAAAGCCGTAGATGAGGGTAAGGTGGTTCACACAGCCTATCTAGATCTTGCCAAGGCTTTTGACACCATCCTCCTCTCTGGAATTATAGATAAACTCACTAAACTATGTATAAATCCCTATGTCACAAGATGGGTTGCCAACTGGCTCACTAACAGAACCCACACTTTGAAAGTAGCAGACTCCAAATCCGACTTCAGACCAGTGACAAGTGGAGTACCACATGGTTCAGTCCTGGGTCCTCTCCTGTTTGTTATCTACTTCTCTGAAATACAGGCTAACACAGAAGGTCTTTGGCTAATGAAGTTTGCAGATGACTGCAAACTAGGAGCCATAATCTAAACTCCTAATGATGTGGACGTCCTACAAAAGGGCCTCACTGAGACAGATGCCTGGTGTCAAAGCCATGGCCTCAAGCTCAATGCCAAAAAGTGCATTGTCATCCCTTTTGGCAAAATCTCTGTACCCATGAACTACCACATAGGTGGTAGTCTACTTAACACTGAAAGTGTGATAAGAGACCTTGGGACACAGGTGGACAATACTCTCTCCTTTGATAATCATATCACCACAGTAGTCAGAAAATCCTTTTACATGGCACACCTCATCACAAAAGGTTTCTCATCCAGGAAAAAAGTGGTAATTATTCCCCTCTACTCATCGCTTATTATAGCCATTATAGAGTACGATGCCCCTTTGTATGTACCTCACAAGACATCTACAACAACTGGAAAGGCCACAGGATTACTGGCCTCAAACAGATGCCCTACGCAGACCATCTCAAAAAACTCCAGCTTTACTCCCTCGCATATCGCCTACTCAGAGGCGATCTCTGCCTAACATACAAAGCTATGTCAAACCCAGAGCTGTTGGACATACTCCTCTTAAAGAAATCCCAATCCCTCTGAGCTACATGCTCTAGGGACCTAAATCATGTCACCACAATAAACAGAACATGCTGGAGGGATAGATTCCTGTCTCAGAGACTTCCCATACTCTGGAACAAACTACCTATCTATATCAAACAAAGCTCCTCATTAGCAATCTTCAAGAAAAATCTTGATGACTGGATGGGAAATAGGACATTCACCCTGGGGATCACTTATGTGGCTCTGCCCGACAGGGGCACAGGAAAATAATTTTCTTGGCTGGCGAAAGCCAGGGTACCTTTTTGGCTAGGCTTATATAGGCCCTAGGTCCAATAGCCTAGTACCTACCTATGAACCTATTAAGACAGTGTTAAAGAATAATGTAATATATTTATTTAGAGAAGCATGTATAAATGAAAGAAAGCTATAATTTTAAACAAGATAACCTAAATCATACACATTCACTTAAGTGCATGCAAATACCTCAAGAATGATTAAATTCAGTAAAAAGAAACAAAACAATGGAAGGTTAACCTCTTTCCTGTTTTATATGAAAAAACAGTATCAGAATTTTAAGACATTTAATATGAAATTAATTATGCTACTGTAGTGATATTTTAATGTTAAATGTTAAATACCTGTACCAATGTTGAAAGAAGTTTATTAATTATGCAAGTCCTGTAGGTGAAATTGACTGGAGCAATTTCCTAAGAATTATTAATATTTAGTAAGAAATATTTAAGCTGATTTTAAATAAAGATAAACTGATATATATTGGTTAATAAACAAGTCATTTAGAAGTTGATGCTTTGAGAGATTTAGTAGTGGTAGATGTATTAGAGTCTGTCTTTTTTTTTCTTCTTTCTGGCATAAGTCCAAGAGTTCTTGTCAGGAGATCTCTTTAGAGAAGGAGATGACCAATCCATATTCTCTGGAACAGATATTATGTTGTTGTTTTTGATGAATAAAGAAGCCTCTTCCAAACTGTTAAAACAACGCACTTTATTTGAAAGGTGGATTTTGATTTTGGCTAGATTTAATATTATTCTGTTTAAGAAGTTTTATCAGTGGCCAGGATTTTTTTCTCATGACCAGAACTCTAGTAGAATAGTTATTATCAAATCTAATTTAGATTTAGTTATATTTCAGAGGTCCTTTTCTCCAAACAAATCTGAGCACAAGTTCTTTATCCAAATAGGACAAGAATTTTATTACAATTAGGTTCATAGGTTCATAGGTATGTACTAGGCTATCGACCCAAGGGCCTAAGTAAGGCTAGCCAACAAGGTTCCCTGGCTTACGCCACCCAAAAAAGTTATTTTCCTGTGCCCCTTCGAGCAGAGCCACAGAAGTGATCCCCGGGGTGTATTTCCTATTTCCCATCCACTTATCAAGATTTTTCTTGAAGAGTGCTAATGAGGAGCTCTGTTTGACATAGATAGGTAGTCTGTTCCAAAGTATGGGAAGTCTATGGGACAGGAATCTATCCCTCCAGCATGTCCTGTTTATTGTGGTGACAAGGTTTAGGTCCCTAGAGCGTATAGCTCAGAGGGATTGGGATTTCTTTAGGTGTAGCATGTCCAACAGCTCTGGGTTTGACATAGCTTTATATGTTAGGAAGAGATCACCTTGGAATAGGTGATATGCTACGGAGTAAAGCTGGAGTTTTTTTTGAGACGGTCGGTGTAGGGCATCTGTTTGAGGCCAGTAATCCTCTTTGTGAGGTACTTCTGTGGCCTTTCCAGCTGCTGCAGATGTCTTGTGAGGTACATTCCAAAAGGGACGTTTTACTCTATAATGGGTCTAATGAGTGTCGAGTAGAGGGGAACAATGACTTTTTTTTTCCTAGATGAGAACCCTTTTGTGATGAGGTGTGCCACATAGAAGAATTTCCTGACTACTGTGGTGATGTGATTGTCAAAGGAGAGACTACTGTATACCTGGGTCCCCAGGTCTCTTATCACACATTCAGCGTTAAGTAGACTGCCGCCTGTGTGGTAGTTCATGGGTACAGAGTTTTTACCAAAGGGGTGACAATGCATTTTTTGGCATTGAGCTTGAGGCCATGGCTCTGACACCAGGCATCTGTCTCAGTGAGGCCCTTCTGTAGGATGTCCATATCATTTGGGTTCTCAACTATGGTTTCTAGTTTGCAGCTATCTGCGAAATTCATTAGCCAAAGGCCTTCTGTGTTAGCCTGTACCTTAGAGAAGTAGATAACAAACAGGAGAGGTCCCAGGACTTAACCCTGTGGTACTCCACTTGTCACTGGTTTGAAGTCAGATTTGCAGTCTGCAACCTTTACAGTGTTGGTTCTGTTAGTGAGCCAATTGACAACCCATCTTGTGAAGTAGGGCTTTATACCTAGTTTAGTGAGTTTAGCTATAATTCCTGAATGGGGGACGGTGTTGAAAGCCTTGGTGAGGTCAAGATAGGCTGTGTGAACCAACTTACCCTCGTCTACAGCTTTGGTGACTGCCCCACAGATGTTGATCAGGTTCAGGAGGCATGATCTGCCTTTCACAAACCCGAACTGGGTGGGGTCCAGTGTTTGGAGGTTACCAATGTCTTTGTTTATGAGTTCCATGATGATATGTTCCATGGCCTTATAGACCAGGCTCGTCAGGCTAATAGGGCGATAGTTCCTGGGATCAGTGGTGGCACCCCCTTTGTGGAGTGGGATAACTATTGCTGTATGCCATTCAGTGGGCACAAAGCCTGATGTGAGACTATAATTGAACATGGTGCTTAGTTCATTCTGAAGTTCATGTAAAATGCAGCCTGGGATGTTGTCCGGTCCCATGGATCCTGTGTTTTTGGCTTTAGAGTCTGCAGCTTTTACCTGCGTAGTTGTGATTACAGGGACTCTGCATTCTTCCTGTATAGATATGGGCCTTTTAGGGGGTGAGAGGGGTGTAAAGTTAGCACTAAAACTAGCTGCCTGGATGTTGGCAATATCAGTTGTTTCTGTAATTTTCATGCCATTGTGCTGTAACTCAGAGCAGATCTGGTGTTGCCATTGAGATTCTTGACATAGCTATAGAATGCTTTGTGGTTGTCCCTAGAATCAGTGGTGATTTTGTTTTCGTGGCTAGCTTTGGAGGATCTTATAAGGGATCTCATCTTCTTATTGAGGCTGACCAGGGAACTCCTCCACTCATGGAATTTTACTCTCTTTTGCAACAGTTTTTTCCTTCGGTTGTAGAGTTTGTTTATGGCAGGGGACCACCAGATTGGCTTCCTTTTTTTGGAGGATAGCTTCTTGGTTTTGTTTGGGATAGCACGATCCATGCACTCATGTAAGTGCTTATAGAGTGCATCTGTGTGTCTAGGAGGTGCAGAAGATGAGATTCAAACTGGTTTCCCTATGGCTCTATGTGCTCTTTCTATACCATATGAGAGACCTGCTTTTACATCTAAGATTTTAGGTATCCAGCTGTTTAAGAATGAAATAATATCCTCACATTCAGTTCTCTCAGGTAGTCCAAAGATTCTAATATTAGATCGTCTTATCCTATTTTGCAAATCATCTATTTTGTTGAGAAGCCAGGTGTTCTGCTTAAGGAGAAGAAATTCATTTTGAGGTTTCTTCTTCTTTGAGTCTTCCCTCTACATCACTTAAGGATGTTTCAGTGTCACTTATTTTAGTCTGATGTTGCTGAAACAGTTTTTTAAACACACCAGTTTGTTTTTATTCATTTATTTATATTGTTTATTTATTTGACATTCGTTAACTGGGTTAGCCATCAGAGCTAATGGCCCATTTTCAGTGGAGACCTGAGTAGAAAAGCTCCAGGAATGCAAATATAAAAAGATAACATAGTAGGCGATATACACAACCCAAGAAAAAACGTGCAGCAATACAACATAAGCAAAAATTATATATGCAGTAATCTGGTGAAGTGAATAACTGTAATAAAAATAAAACAAAATGAAGTAACATACAATTAGTACATTAAAGTATTTACAATAATGACATATCTTTCCCATGTAGCATAATGTAGTTTTTGGCATTTTTCTTTGAGATATTTCCGTAAAACCATCCATGTCATCAGTGTGGCCTATTTTTTATGCCCTGTATAATCCATGGACTATATGATGATGTGAATACGTAGACAGTAAGATCAACATGACTGACAAAGAAGGAAAGAAACAAAATAATATTTAAAACAGCTGGATATGTCTTAGGGTCTCTTCTTGTATGATGCTGCTCTGTGTCAACTTAGGTTATGAGGTAAGAAGAGTCACTCTAAAAATACCGGTCTCCATCATACCAGGTGTTGCCTACTCCTCCTCCAATCATACATCGTGTACATTCACACAGATTACCCAGGAGTCATCAGAAAAGTAGATCTGAACTTACAGTGCTCACTAACTCGTCTTCCATTCAGGAAATATTTTAGTCATAGAGGAAACCATAGTTAGACATTCAGAATCTACATTCATCAGACTGGACAATAATAGGGTGTCTAAGATATATGGAAAGACATTAATGGTGCCTAGATACCATGACAAGATAAGTGGCTCTAGCAAATGGTTAAGTTATTGACATCATTCAGTATAAATCCAGTATGTGCCAGCCTGGGATGAAATGGCAGATAAGACCTGGTTTGCCAGGGATGGCTTACATCTTTCATACCAGGGCTTATTTACACTAGTTAAAGCAGTTTCCACCTCATACGGACCTTTTTTAAAGATCATAGATTTATAGATACTTATTGATCTGTGAGGATGATAAAAAGCCTAGCCATACCTTCCCATGAAGTTTTTAGTCCTTATATTTTAAGTATGAATAACCCACAGCTGAATATAACATTTAAATGTTTCATCTATCCATGAAGGAGAGGCGTGATAACCCAGGGATGGGATTGTGTTTACCCATCCCTTCACCCAGATTATGTTTGGATGTGGAGAGAAAGATGATTTCAAACAACTGGTATTATCCTTGAAACATATATATACTTCTAGTATGTTCTACTTGTGTTGCAAAAGAGAATCTGATCTCTTGAGCAGATGTTTTCTGCCATTATTGGACTTGCATATGTGCAGTAGGTCTGACAAGATAGGGTCTGTTGCAGCTCTAGATGCAAGGTAGAATTCACCCCTCTGTAGTCTATATGACATCATGAATGTATAGAATTTTGCTTTATGGGCTTTTGAACTGAGATACTATGACTGTATATGTTTTAAGGTGGATGCTACCTTCGTTGTATTTGTGAGGTTGCTGAGGAGACCTATTTCTTGGGTTACAGTTAAAAGGCCTTTATGATTTAGATAGGTTACTTTTAAGAGCACCCAATCTCTGTGTGATAGGTTTAGTGTGGTGTTGTCTAATACTGACAGCCTGTTTGTTATTTGTAGTGTCTCCATGTAAGTTTTGCTTGTAATAGCATTAAATGACTGAATCTTTTACACATTGTATCAGTTTGTTTAAGTAGTAGGTAGTAGGGGGCTGTCAGAAAACATCATACAATTGCTATATTGTCTCAGGATGCTCATTTCAGCCAAGTTGGCAACAGAGACAGTAGGAAAGTACAAATGTGTGGTTCCGGGTATGTACTAATGTGGGAGTGCTATCTGTCTAGTAGTAGAGATAATGCTGATCTCAACACAGCTGCATATAGCTAGGAATCAATCTTTCTTAGCAACTTCTCTCACTTGAAGAAAAAGAGTACCATTAATCCCAAAATGCTTCCACTTTTTTATTTTTTTTGTCGAAGTCTTACTGCTGGACATTCTTACACAGCAAAATCAGACTCAAATTTGGACAAAAATCCTGTTGATCTGACTCATTGCTAGAACTTGAGGCCCTCCCACATGTTGAATGCAGTAGTATCTGTGTAATTTTTGAGATATGATTTCCTTGTCAGAATCTAGCACCTATCCTACTTGCAGGGCATTGGTTAACTGCAGGGGAATATCAATATTTGTCAGACACATCATCCCCTCATGTCAAATAACCAATGACCCTAACTTGAAGATCATGGAAATCTCAACCACCCATAATAAATCCATGTACTATTTCACTACTTGGTACAGATCTTCACCAATGTACCCCTAAGATTATGTAAATTACCTTAATATCATTGATGGGTTAAATGTCAAACCAAATGCCTTCTTGCTTGGATACTTCAATTACCCACTTACTGACTGGCATACTTACACCCCCAGGACTAGATATGCTCAACACTTCCTCCTATTTCTGACAAATATTGTAAAACTACACACCAGTGGCTGTAATATCCTTGAAAACTTTGAAAACCTAGATGCTCACTTTTTCCTAACCTCACATTTTGCAATCCCTGATTATATCTAAACAAAAATCAGTCACCAACTCTGTCAGACCAAGTAATATCACTCCATCACCAAATGAGACCATCTTTAGCAACTTCCCCAGGGTAAACCTACTTCAGCTTGTAGAAGATCTAAGCAAAATTTCCATCAATGCCCCACAAATGAACCCACCTAAGAGGGCCGCTATGTTTCCTTCCAATTTTTACCAGCAGCAAAACAGCTGCACAGAAAAATCCATACTCATCTTCTCTAGTCATAATGGCAAATTCAGCAATCCTTAGTTGGAACTCCTGTATTAATAAATTATATAGTGAAAGAATGAAAGTAATCAAAAGTAAAATATCACATGCCCTTATCTCAAGACACCCTGAAATATGTGAACAAGGAACTTGACAGCACTACTAGAAACTGTAAAGCAGAGTACAGACTATAGATACCAATGGAAATAACAAATCATTCTTTATTTATGTCAGGAAATTAAGAAATAATGTCTGAAAATGCATTGAACTCATTCATAACATTATCGCACATTCTTATCAAAAAGATGTAGTCAGAATATTATCATAGAAAAACAGTGATAATTTTAGACCACCTACCCACATTGTTGCACCCACTATTCCTTCAAATTTAATTTCTCCTAGCCTGTTGTATAATCCCTTTCAAAAATAAAAAAATAATATTTCTATCGGACAAAATAACACGCCGTATGTTGTTATTAGTGCCAAGCATTCACTACCTGAGCCTCTACCTAAACTGCTCAGCCTCAGCTTATCCATAGTGTTTGTACCTGATACATAGAGAAAGGCCACAGTGCATCCACTACACAAGGGTGGCAGCTCTGAACTTAATTGACCTGAACACCACTCAATTTGATTTTGTGAAAGCAGACCCTTGTGTCTGATCCTAGTTAACCTCTTTGTAAATGTAATTGAAGCTGTGGACATTGATCATTCCATGCATGCTGTTTATCTTGACCTGGTTAATGCTTTCAATACTATTCCACATGCTGGTTTCATTACATAAACTCAGTGTAAACACTTACATTGCCCACTGGACTGCAAATTGATTATTCAACAGATTCCAAGTTATGAAACTTGTTTCCCTCTCTGAATATAAAATTGTAACTAGTAGGGTACCATGTGCATCAGTGCAGGCCCTCTGCTGTTTGGAGTTTATTTTGCAGACATGCAAGTCAATATCCCAGAAGTGTGGTTGCCCAAGTGCAGTGGTGACTGCAAGCTGAGTGCTGTTTCCCACTCACACACCAATACTAAACTGCCCCAAAAAAGGCTGGAATATGCAGAAAAGTGCAGCATACTACCATTCAGCACAAAATTTCCTCCTGCCTCATAGGTTGTAAGTGGTAATCCTTCTCAGATAGATACAGTCATAAGAGACCTGAGTACTTAGACAAATCTTTCTCTCTCATTTGATCATCATGTTCCTGCATAGCTAGGACATTTGTCAATCTGGCCAAGTTTATTTCCAAAGGAATATCTTCAATATCTAAAGAAGTCATCATATCACTAGGTCACATCTCTCATCAAATACTATGCCTCCCTTGGTATGTACATATCCAACCATTTTGCACAATTGGAAATGCCCCAACAACTGCTAACCAAGAAGATGAAGGTCTTAAATCCTTCAGCTATCCTGTTAGATTAGCACAGCTTTTCTCATACTCAGTTGCCTACCAGCTGCTACATGAGGACCTGTGTCTCACTTTTTAAGTCATGAAAAAAACGATTTTATTTGACCTTCTGTTTTTTTTGCAAAACCTCTGGCTCTACAAATATTTGTCTTAGGTACCTAAATCTACACCAACAAATAAACCATGGGATAGGTTCCTAAATCAACCACTACAGGTCAAGCATGATACTACTTTGTCTACCTTTAATGCTAGTTGTGACAATCAGATGAATAGCCAAATATTTACAGCAAGTCTGTCATGTATATCCCTGCTCCATTTGCACAGGCTGGCAGGAACTTTACAGTGTGTTGACATAACAGATTTATATTGCTAGACATCTAATCTTCCATGTGATTGCTTGGCTAGTATTGTTCTTATGTTCCAGAAGAACCATGAAGAGAAAGAGCAATGACCTAGATGTGGTAGATCCTTTTATAATTATTTAGAAATAGTGATATAAATTAAAGATTTATGTATCTATGTATGTATTTGCCTTCTCTCTCCAGATGATTGAATGGAAAGACAGTTGTTTTTTTTTCACTCCAGAAAATGAGGTAAGTCCAACAAAAAATAGTGAGACATTGCTTTTTCTAGATTTTCTAGATTTTCAAAAATTCATCTGTAATGCTAGTATTGAGGGAAAAGTTGGATGGCAAATATTTTTTGAGACATTGTAATGAAGTTACAAGTTCTTAGAACTGAGGCAAAATTTATTTTGGTCAAAATTTGTAGTACTCTGATAATGAAATGTATTGCTTTTCTAATGATTCAAAGCTATTGGAAATTGACAAGTTCAAACATGGTAGCATGCATTTGGAATGATCTAGTCTATATTTACACTGACAGAACTGCATGTATGGCAATAGCTGAAAGCAGGACATAGTTCATGCATTCTATTTGATTTTCAGCAAAGCACAACAACTTCAGCCTGATCAATGAAACAGGCAGTCAACAAAATGTTTTTATTTATTTTTTAACATGTGACACTCCCATGCAAGGGGCTTCACCATCTGTGTATTAAACTAATCAAGCTAACTTTGAGCTCACAAACCATGGGACAGGCAAAGCAAAGCTTTGGCAATGTTCTGTTGATTAAAGAGGTTGGAATACCGAATCTTCGCTGGAAAGTGAATGGAATTCACAATTAATTGCGCATAAATTATTATCATACTGCTAAGTATGGGATGGCAGTGATTAGGGTATCTATGCCTATGCATGTTTGTGCTGCCTGACTGTTGCTATGACTTTTGGAGAGCTCTGTAAGACTACATATTTAATGGAAGTTCTCATTGTGTCATCAGTGCAATAGTATAAGAAAGCTAGTGTGCACAGCACCAAAAATGCCTTTCTGGATCCAGGTACTTAGACAAAGACGAGGAACACAGGAAGATGAAACTGAACATTTCAGAGTATATGAATAGCACAGTGCAAATTAATTTTGAGAAAACAATCCATATTATTTTTCTTCAGACATGCTCTGCTCCATGAAAGTGTCATAAGCAGGATGGCTTAAACTTTGTTTGATCATTATGCAAAATAATACAACGTAAGCTGATATCCATTACTAATAACATATAATTTAAATGTAGAAAACAATGTTTTCTGTTGAAATTATTTATTGTTTTGTAAGAATATTTTGTTTACCAGCTATAAGATGTGTGCAGATACACATTTCCTTTATTACACTCTTCTATGAGGATATGGAATTTTCTCGTTTTGCCACAGCTTAACAATTATTCCCTAAATCATAGATAAGTAATGCATAGAGATAGTAAAAATGGCATACAGAAGGAAAATGCAATATCTACTTTGGTCTTCCATGAAAAAGGCTAGCTAGAGTGCAGAGTAAACATTAAATAATGCATAAACCAGATGTCATACCCCAGGCTACTATAGAAGCACAGCAGAATCCACAGCTTAGTTCAGTTCCTAAAAACATAAAACACATAAATAGAACCGCCCACCACTAAAGTAATCACAGGGAATCATATATGGCATCAAAGCACTGCAGCCAGATGGCATAAATATCGAAAGTCAGTCTTTTACGTCTAATCAGTCAAAAGGCGTGACTATGGTAGAAATTATACCAAACTTCTCAAGTCACACAGGGAAAATAAAAGCAATAGCTAAGTGAAGTATATATAATTTAAACCTGCAAGCCCTCACAATGAAACAGCAATAGAGTGGTGGAAATGAATAATCAAATGTGAATATATTTATATTTATCATATAATGCCAGACAGAATATATCACATCACATCATATAAAAATCATATAAAACTGAGCATGTCAAACTGCTATAAGAATTGTATGGTATGAACAACAAAGAAATAAGAAGTGCTTGGTTTCAGACTAGGTGACAATAATGTCCTCCACATCTTATACATTTTATAAATATGTATGATACCACCTTGCTTGACAAATACCAACATATATGGTTGTAGTTTGATAAGGTCCACTGCTGTTTTGAAATTAAGAAGTAAGCTTGTCTGCGAGTGTGTGTGTGTGTGTGTGTGTGTGTGTGTGTGTGTGTGTGTGTGTGTGTGTTTGTGTGTGTGTGTTTGTGTGTGTGTGTGTGTGTGTGTGTGTGTGTGTGTGTTTGTGCGAGCGTGTGAGCATGTGTTTGTGTGAGCATGTGTTTGTGTGTGTGTGTGTGTGTGTGTGTGTGTGTGTGTGTGTGTGTGTGTGTGTGTGTGTGTGTGAGTATGTGTGTGTCTGCCTGGGGGTGGGGGTTGTGCACATGCTTTCTCGTGCATGTTTTTATGTGCAGATGCATGTGTGTGTTAACATGTGCAGATGCATGTGTATGTTTATGTTATTGGGGGTTGGCAAAATCTTTAGGAAAAATATCCGACAAAAATTCTGTCAAAAAGACAGACTGAAAAAAACATCATGAACAAAATAATGTCTTAATGAAGGTATGAATGACTGGATTAGTCCATTTTAAATTACAGTACATGCAGTAATCTGAAAATGGCACAGCACTTAACTTTGCTGACCAGTGAAGTCTGTATACCACTGCCTCTGTATGTTGTTATTTAGTATGCTACAAGTTGGACTCACACTTTTAACATAATCAGAAATTAAAACTAAGTGGGGATATTTGCATAAAGTCTTCTACTGAAGCCCCAGCATCAAACCATTGCCTTCATGGACTTCATTGTCCACATGGATTCTCTACTTTAATACTGAAATGTGAGTTGTAATGCTGAACCATCCAATGTGTAAAAATCAATGAAGATCAATCCTGTCAGGCTTGTCTCACAAATTTCTAGTCTTGAAGCAATTAATGTCAGCAATGTTTTCAAGTGCTCTGTTTCATAATAACTGAGCCTGATTATGGGACAACAGAGTACATGTAAAAAGTGATGTCCACTGCTTGTAAAAAGTGGAAAAGTGGGTACCTCTGGTGTTATTATTAACATAAGTAGAGACTGTAGGATGGGAAAAAAAACAAATGATACAGTAAATGTATAGCAGACATGTCAGATTCCATAAAGTTTGCGGAATCCAGCAGACTGTGCTAAGTTCACGCAAAAATTGAGGATAACCAAGTAATATGCAAATTGGCTCAGTATATGCAGAATACCTCAGCGCAAAGCAGAAATAACCAGCAACATCAGTGCAACCACAAGGAGTCAAGTTAAATCTGTATTCTAAGAAAAGTTGCTCATAAAGTGAGATATATATGCACATTACCAATGCAAATCTACAACAGAAATTATGCAAGCTCAATGAAACTTAATGTAGTAAGTGAAAATTACTAAAGGAAAAAAATGTGCATCAGTCCGTCTGGAAAGTGAGTGGCAAATATTCACAACAGTTACAGATATCATCTGTATTCTTAAATGGGCACATATAAATATACTCACCACAATTTGTGGAATCTGACGAATCTGCAAAATTTTATTTCTAATTAAAGAATTAATTAAGTAAGATGGAGGGCAATCCTGGCCACTTTCACCATATATAACAGTAGCTAACAGTAGGTGCTAGACATGAGTGGGGAACACAAGTAATGAACACAGCTAAAGAAATAGGGTGGTAGAAAAGCAAAAGTGAGGTGAGGGTGAAGAAGAGGGACACACATTACGAAGGTCTAAGGGACAGTATAGGGGCAAGGACATTTTTTATAGGAATTGGCCCTATTATTTTTTTTGAGAATATTAGGAATGGAAAATATATGGAAAGAGAAGAAAGAGAAGGAGGGCAAAGGAGCAGGTATAAACATTTGATGAATATCACAAGACAAGACAGACAACAGTGGGAAATACACATAAAGGAGTTAAGGTACACAGAGCGCATACATATAGACTGTATAACATGGGTGAAGGAAAATAGACAAAAAGGGCTGGGATGACTACCAGCCACCATGCAATTCAAAAGTACAAATCATTGTTGAGATGTTGCAAACTGTGTGATAGTAATACCAAAATGTGTATGACCAATGGTAGGTGTGTGCTGGAGAAAACTAAATGGGGAGTGCAGTCATTGCAGTAGACAATGGATATCAAATAAAATCATCCATCCACTAGGCTGTCATCAATGCAAGTGTAAGCCAATGCAAGGGAAGACAAGATGAGGGCAGACAAGAATTCCAAGGTAAACAGCAAAGGACAGTGCCAAACAGCAGTACCATAGCAAAACATGACTATGGCTATTTAATAAACAAATAAGTGTAAACAACTCAAACAGGCAGAAAGGGATCCATATGTCAAAGGTATATGCCATGTCAGAAGCAACACAGATGGGTTGTCAGGTCTACAATGTATATGTGTGGCATGCAATGGAACAGCATGATCCAATCAGAAATAAAAGACATACACACACTAATGACATACAACATAATGTAAATGGCGATACATTTATAATAGGCCAGAAGCATACAAACTCTTGGTAATGGTCAACACACAAGTGCAACATGAACAATGATGAAATTTAATGAATTGTCTCCACCTAGTGTGCATATTCCTTGCATGTGTATGATACCCAAAATGTAGGCACACGGTAATATTGTACCAGTACATTAACATGACAATGATTATAATGTAGAGAAGGTAAATATGCACATGGCATATTTTATTTATTTATTTATTGACATTTGGTGACCCAGCAAGTCCAGCTGTGTCAGGGCCATGTATACACGCAACATGTTGGCCAAAGCTATAAGGGGGAGGGAAGACAGACAACACAGGTCCACGTCAGTGAGGAAATTCCAGCAACAGAACACAGGCACAAAATAAAACAGGACAGCCTAGCTAAGGAAAGACATTGCACATGCATATGTTCACAACATAGGGTAGACTCCAAGTCCTTGTAACCTACATTGAAGCGAAAGGCCAATGTGTGTCACATGAGAAGAATGGATTGGTGATGGCTATAAACATGCCTGTCTACAAATGACAAAAGCACAGCAATGTGTAACTGTTAAACAGCAATAGGCATCTGTACACAATATAAGTATGTTTGATTATCACATGGATATATATATATATATATATATATATATATATATATATATATATATATATATATATATACTGCCATGCAGACATAATACACCAGGTGTTGCAATCACCATTATTAATGTAACTAGGACTAATTAAAGGAGAGTCCTATAAGCAAAACTACAGCACAGAAAAATGGAATAAGTGCATGTAACCAGTCACATATTACAAGGGCAGTTGTGTGTCGATCATAATAAGGTCATACACATGTACATCAACATACAGCAGTGCATATGTACTACAAATACATAAACATGGACACATATGCAAATCAGTGTATGCATATCATAACACAATCTATTATCAAAAAGACCTGCTATTAACAAATGCAAGAAGTGGACAAACAAGGGAGCCATGAATGCTGCTAAGAAAAGTATCACCTTTGTATGTTCACTAAAAGCCCAGTGAATGTTTATGCAGTATGAAGGATACATGGTCATATGTACGAGTCACAGTATTGTTATACAGCATGGCAGAATATTTCCCAGTACACACCACACAAGGCCATTCTTCAGCTGTACAGAGTTGAACATATATCTATCTATCTATATATATATATATATATATATATATATATATATATATATACATACATACATACATATATAGCTATCGTGTTGTATCCCAAAAATTGATGCATGACTTCATACATATTTTGCAGTCACTGTCATTTATGCTGTGCATGTTTTGACGTTATTATATCTAACTGAGTTATGTTGCAGTAATAACCTGTGTATCATAGCATTGCCTTCTGTGTCTCATTCCTTATTAGACATAGGATGCAATGCTTGTTTGTGTTTATTTTTTTTTTTTAAGCTGGCCCTTGGGATGTTTCTAGTTGCTCATGCTGCTGTAAGAGTTTTACTGTGTTGTAACACACTGATGGACATCACTCAATCTATGTGTGATGCATCAGTGTTAGTGTACAGTCCTTGTTTTTTGGTATGTCTGTGCTTATACATTCCTATACACTTCATGGGCCTAGTTGTCTTGAATTAGTGGCTGGTTTAGGGTACAGTTCCATGCTATTTATCCTACTACCTTTCCCTTTGTGGTACTGTTTGGTAATGTTGACAACCAGTGGTTTCCTTCCATTAGTTGTTCTCTGTGCTGCTGTTGTAAGGCAATACATTAACATCACTGTTTTGTCTAAGTATGTTTGTACATGTGGTTTGTCATGATGTTGTTTGTCACCATGTGCTTGAGCTAGGACATATGGCTGCATCTTCTGTCACCCATGCCTATTTCTTCTCACCCCTGTGTCTTCCTGATCATCCTCTGGCTTCTTGGGTTAAGTCACCCACAACTGTGACTGGCAAGCTATCATGTTTTACTATTATCATGTTGTGTAGCATGGAACGCATGGTAACTATCTGTAATGTCTTTTCTGGTATGTATTGTAGTGCACCCCAGATGGGTGCAGACATCTGAATCTTGCTTACAGCATGCCAAACACATGCTCAATGGTGTTTTGTGTCATGGTGTGTGCTCTGTTGTATGCATATTCAGCAAGGGTTGATGGAGCTCTGTATAGTGTCATTAACCAAAGCTCCAGTGAATAACCCAGTCACCTGTTTGTGGGAAGAATATGACATATATGTTTTCCTCATGCTTAATGTTAGCAGGTCTAGATTCTATATACGTCATAGCTGCAGTACTGTACTTTACAAGTAGTAATTCTTCAGGAATTTTACCATGTTGGAAAGTGGCCCTCAGACCACTTTTCTTCCATATTGCAGCATTATGCATAATACCAAGGTGTGTTGCCATGATATTGGTAATGACGCCATCTCTTGAGCATACCACCTGAAAACTAAGCAGTGGTGACCAATTTCTATTGATGCACTGTTCAGCATCAGTTGCAGTGGGAGTTTTAATTGGAACATGGGTGCAGTCTATTGCACTGAGGGTAAGGGAGAAGTTGACTATGACACAGAACTCATGCATGGCTGGGAAATTGATATAATCGTCCACACTAGCGCACATTACTGGCAGGAAATGCAAGAAATGCAAAAGGATGCAACTGGCAGCTGTCTGGGACACTCCTGTGGTGTCTCCCATATGCTGCTGAAATGTCCCGAGGTCAGTATACCTAAACTCAGAGACAATTTTGTTCCTATTGCTATTGGGCTACACTGCAGACTACTAGCATACATGTGGGATGCACAAATCCTACACACAGCATGCACCAGCTCTCTGCCTAATCTGGATATCTCTATTATTTCCTGGTCAGAAAGCTGGCTTAACTGTAGCCTGGCTCATTGCCTGGCTGTCTGCCTTCTGGGAATCATTTGCAGATCATCTTCCAGTATGGCTTGCAGTACCAAGCCTGATGTAATGCATTTTTAAGAAAGGTTTGTGAATTCTGCAGGATTCCCTACAAATCTGTGGAATATAGTAATATTAAAACAACGCACATATGGCCTCCTCCAAGTGCTTTCATAAGGTTGTCAGTGAAATACTCTGTCACATTTAAGGTGTGCTGGGCACACCCATTGTGTTTTGGAATCCAGTGGCCATGCGTGGTGTCTGTAATTATCCTACACTGACTAGATAATTACCTGGTCTGGTTTTAGCATACATTATAGAATCTCATGTGCCTCTGGTGCACTGATGTCTTCCTTCAGTATTCTGAGCTGTCCACAAGTTTCTTTTGGAATCAGGCCCACAGTATCCTTTCCATAGCAATATTTCACATAAATGCAATGCCTTACAATGCATAAGTCACATCATGGGCTTTCTGCAACACCAGTTAACTGCCGAAGATTGTAATCCCCCAAAATGTATTCCACTTCCCCCAAAAAAGGCCAAAAACACTTTTTTAAAAGTGTTGTTTTGCAAGCAAGCAACCCTTTATTTTGAAAAGAATCCCCCACCTTCCCAGACTTATATATATATATATATATATATATATATATATATATCTATATATATATATATATTTCGCAACTCCACAATCATATCAACTCAAAGAAAGGTGCAATTAGCCCTGAAAAGGGCATTACTGTCAGCACAACTCACTGATACTGATGTCCTATGGAGGATCTCCAATCGTCAGTGTGTTGAATTTTGGGAAAATGAAGTTGAAGAATTCAGCCTTCATCAACCTATAGGTTACCCTCAGTGACTATCCTCTGTTGATCAGTAGTTTGCAAAATCATATTGCTAAAGGAGTTTAAATTCTCATACAAAGTGAATAAATGCATTTAATAACATAAACAGAGGCGAATAGATAAATAAATAAACAAAAGCATATTTTTCTCTTACTATGGACATGTGAATGGCAAAGAAACAATAGAAAAACGGAAGAGTATTAATATATGCTGCAAAGAAAAAGTCAGGAATTTTAAACTTTTTTATTGTTGTTATTTTCCTGAAATGAAAATGTTACATAATTCAAGCTGAGTACTCTATATTTATGCATGTTTATCTCCCTCTCTCTCTCTCTCTCTCTCTCTATATATATATACATGTTATAGAAAACAAGATGAATTTTGCTCAATAATTTAATGTACAATAAGGTTATTTACTGATATAGCTTACAGTTAAGTAATACTTTTCAGGTCATCCAAGTCAAAGAATATGATCCAAAACAGTGATATTTGCATGTGACTTTTTGCACTCAGCTCCTCCCCTATTTTATCTTGAAATCTGTTGCATTAAATCTGTTATCCTGATCACACTTCCCTGAATACAGAATGGCCCAAGGCACAAACAAGTAAAAATCCTTTCAAGAGCTTAAACAAAATAAAGTAAAACAGAATTAAGAAGAATGCAGCTAAAACACTAAAACATCCCGAAACAATAGTACAATTGTAAAACTCAAAGCAATATTATTTGCAAGGAAATAAGCCAATTGATTCTCTTGCCTTCTTACTTATCATCTCACTGTGACTGCACAAATAAAAGAAAAACTAAAGTAAACTTTAAAGTATGAGTGATTTTTTTGCTCCTTCTATGAGTACCAACAGTTTCAGAGCAAGAACTGCTATCAGTACTTGATAGAACTCGGGTAAACTGCAGCAAGAAAACATGCACCAGGTGAAACTTCCCCTTAGTAACTACAATCCAGTCATAACTTGAGCTGAAACTACCAAAGATAAAGTGCACTACTGCAAATGAGTGGTGTGCGTGTGTCTGCGCGCGCGCGCGTGCGTGCGTGCGTGTGTGTGTGTGTGTGTCTTTATCTGGTTGTAATATGCTGCCTGCTACACCAGAGTTGTATAATTAAAATTTTGTACAGCTGTAAAAACAAGATTTGTTCTTGGAATGATAATATCCCATGAAGCTAAGTTTCCAGTCGTCATGTGCTGATGTAGTGCTAAAGCAGGCTCTATGGCTCTACAAACGTTATAGTGCAATCAGTGTAAGGTGTTAAATATATGGAAAGTTTTCTGAAACAGGCATTATTAGTTTTCAAAGTGCTACTATAAAAGGAAAACTTGACTGTTGAATGTCATCTGTTAAACAGGCTGCTACACCATGAAAATGGATGACTGCCATAGTTGGATATACGCAGGGATTCAATGTGCTACAGATGAGCATTTACAAGAAATCAGAGAACATCATTAGTGGCAGGGGACAAGAATTATTTTGCTTGTTTCAAACCTCTGCCTGATAAAACACTATCCTAGTTGCAAAAGATTTCTTGATTCTTAAATTATGAAATTTTCTTTTTTTTTTCAGGAAAATGTTCAGTGATAACACTAATAAGAGTAAGCTCCTCGCATAGCTTTAGAAAGTCACGCCAGTCTGTTAAATTAATTAATAGACTGCATTCTGTTCAGCTCTTAACCATTAGTGTGGTACGCATTTTTATCTAGGGAGTAAGACAAATAATTAGCTTCTTCAGGCATGCCTCATTTGTAAAGTGAATTATTTTTTTTTTATTCAGTGAGAGGAAAATATTTAAGAAGTACTTCAGGATATAACTTGCATTAGTTTTGGTGAACAAGGCCATGTGATGGTACAAGACAATTTCATTATTAAAGTGGATTTATAATGTCTGATAAATAAACAGTAATTAGAGGATTTGTATTAAAGATGTGGGTATCTTGAAATCTATTGCATTAGTTGATAGCAATAGTACCCTTGGTTTCTAAAAATGAGGTCATTTTTCTTAATTAGTAGCAGACATTGTATGCATATAAATGAAAACGACTTCTTTTGTAAGTCTGTGATGTTTTCTGTTTTATATTCTTCAGCAATGAATCTCTAATTTAGTTTTGCTAATTCATCCTGTCTAAAAAGATTCTATAAGGGTCCCTCCCAACCAGAAAGCAAATATTCAGATACAGCGGTTCATAATTAAAATTAAAATTAAGAAATTGCAGTGACACTTGGTAGACAAATAGGACAGCATGACTGTATCAATCTGATGTCATTATGGCAATTGCACTTCTGCTTCTCAAACCATTCCACAATATGGCCATAAACTCTAGACAGTGCATGCCATTATGCTGTCCAGCAATCTGTTGCAAACATAATAAAAATTCCCTGCAGGGTATGCAGATGCCAGTTTACTCTAAAATGCCTACCCTGCATACTGAAGAAGGTTATATCTAAAAGTATCACAATTAAAGAAATGTGTCCTTGTGACATCTGACAGTTATGATCATCCCCTGCAAATTAACAAATTGCAAAGCAAAGTAAGAACTTAAGGTTGCTATAGATACCAAAGGAAGCTACAACTCATTCTTCAGTTATGTCAGAAAATTAAGAAATAATGTTCAGCAGCACACTAGCTCATTTGAAAAACTGTAATGCATCCAGTCCCAAAGATATAGCCAATCTATTAGCATATAAATTTATTGCTAACTTTACCGCATCTGCCCAAATTGTTGCACCTACTATAACTAAATATTTAATTTCCCTTCTAATCACCTTGGAAAAAGTCTTAGAATCTGAGACAAAGGTAAAAATAATATTTCTATGGGACCAGATAACATATTTTTCATTAGTGTCAAGTATGTGATGTTTTCTGTTTTATATTCTTCAGCAATGAGGATTTTCCCTGACTCCTGGAGAACAGCCACTCCGACTCATCTGCTTAAGGGTTCATCAGCCTCACCAGCCTTATATGCAAAGCCAGGGAGGGTATCATAGCAAAATTAATTTATGCAGTCATTGGCAACTTAACTTAACAAAATTCCACTCAGTATGGGTTAGTGAAGCCAGACCCTGTCTCCTGAGTGTAATAAATTTGTTTGAAAGTTATACAGAGGCTGTTATAATAGTTTGCCTGTGCATGCTGTTTATCTCGACCTGGCCAATGTTTTTTTTTTACTATTCCCCATGCTGGTATTTTTGAAAAGTTAGACTAACTTAATGTATACCCCCAGTGTTGTCCACAAGATAGTAAACTGGCTATCCAAAAGATCCCAGGTAGTGGACGTGCCTGGTACTTTTTCTGAATGTAAACTTTGTAACTAGTTGGGTACCACAGGGATCAATGCTGGGTTCTTTCTGTCATTTATTTTCCAGACATACAAACCAAGCTGGTATACTTATCTGCTCATTCAGTGATTTTAAACATCTGCAAAAAGGGCTGGAATATGCACATACCTGGTGTACTAAAATAGTGTCAAGCTAAACGCAAAAAAACACAGCACAGTACTATTTGGAAAAAAAAGCTGTTCTCACCTCATATATATTTAGTGTTACCCCTTTTCAAATAGACACAGTCTTAGAGAACAACATACTTATGATAAAAACTGTCATTCAGTTGTCATGTTTCCACCATAGTCAGGTCTTTTCTATCTGTTTTGTTAATTTCCAAGAAGAATCATGAAGAAGCAAAGAAGTATTGTTACTCCTGCACTCTTTATTTTAACAGACTTATCACTGAATACAGTGCACACTTTGGTATGTACAAATCCAAGCATATTACTGATTTGGGAAGACTCAAACAATTTTTAACAAAGAAAAATGTTATAGTCAGTAGTCTGCTGGCTTCTCTGAGGTGACCTGCATCTTGTTTTTTGAGTCATGAGAGTCCCAGTTCCATTTGACCTCCTATTTCTTCTGAAAACCAGTAGCTGTGGAAGTATACATACTACAGACCTAAATTTATACTAACAAACAAACAAGATTCTCCAGAGTTATAGCTTCCTAACCCAGTGTATTCTCAGTCTATGGAATAAGAACTCAGGGCTGCGATACTAGTTTCCGAGTTGCCCATACCTTACTTGGATAGAAGGAAGTTTCTCTGTTCACCTGTGAGAGAGGGGAGCTTTGAGCAACCTATCTGTCCCTGGAGGAGTGGTTCCAGCCCAGAAGTTAGTAGTTTATTGGCCAGTTTGGCTAATTTCTATCTCTTCCATTTCCCTACTATAAAAACCACATTTGCACGGTTTTGCGCACCGGGCAGTGCCGGTTAACTTTTTCCCGGCTCCACTAAGTCTCCTCTTCAGTTTTTCCCTTGAAACTAGTCCAACTCTCAACCTAAGCACTCAAAAAGCATCTTACAGCCCAGCACTTGCTCAGACCTAATAGCAAGCACTAATATACCCTGACACTGATTGTCCAGCAGGGCAAGGCTCTTTATTCACCCCTCACCAACCAAGTGACTAAGCAGCTCACCCTACTATTCAGGCATGACCAAAGGGCAATTTCAGGTGCACTCTCCAGTCCAGCTGGTGAATCTGGGTTTTCTGAGGCAATGTTACAACTGCCTCATGAACACAGACAAACCTCTCCTCCTACCACAAAACACTAACATATGCGAGAGATGCAATTATACAGCCAAACTGGAAGCTAAGCTGTCTCCACCCAAGACTGGAACAGACAGTCAAGAGGAGAAGGTTAACACTTGCACCAAATCTCCAGCCACACACAGACCTGCTAATCCAGCACTGGTAAAAAATACACATAAATACACAAAATCATACCTGGAGGCTCTAAATAAAAACCTGCAAAAGCATCAGAGACCTCCAAAGCAGACACCCAAATAACCTGCACCTCCCATCACAAACCAGACAACACATAAAATACAAAATCAGTGTGCCGCCCTTAAGGCAAAATAACATACCTAACACACTAGTAATAGGTGACTCTATAGTCAGGCACACTGATGTCCCACTCACTAGGCTGGACAAGCAGAAGGTTACTGTTAGCTGCCTGTCAGGAGCCAGAATCTGCCACATAACACAAGCACTCAGGTCACTCCAAAACAAGTACAGATATGACTCTGTCATTGTTCATGTTGATGTGAATGACCTGAGATGTACCTCCCTGGACTACATGAAAAGAAACATGGAAGAGCTCTCTGATCATGTAGCCCAGGCTGGTATGGCCCTGACCCTGAGTAGCATCCTGCCCTCACATAGAATGATGCCTCAGTATAAAGAAAAAAATGATCAATTTCAACAATTGGCTAAGCTTCTGGTGTCATTCAAAGGGGATCCAGTGTCTATCAGCCTGGGACCACATGCTCGTCAAGCCACATTGCTTTTCAAGAGACGGCTTGCACCTATCACACCTAGGCTTTTGAATACTGGCTAAGGCTCTTGCTGCCCCCATGGTGCCTTTTTTAGGCAAGGCTCAAAAGTCAAACCCACCACCGTGAACAGCACAATTAACAAAAAACTGAGGGTTATGCTACTCAGTGCCAGGAGTTTAAATCTCAAAATGCACACGCTCGAAGCACTCCTCAGTATGGAGAATGTCGACATCTATGCAGTAACTGAAACCTTGTTTAAGGCTCCAGAGAACACCCCAGCACTAACAGGCTACAACTCGTACCACACGTTTTGGCCACAGAACACAGACTGAAACACAAAAGGAGGGAGTGTATCCATATTCATCAAGGATACCTACACCTCCAGGTTAGTGGCACAGCATGATACCTCTGAGATCATCCATGTGCAACTAACATCGGGCAGATCTGCAATGCAAATTGTGGCCTATTACAGATCACCCTCTATGACCCAGGACCACCACTCAACCTTTCTGGAGACACTGGAAAACATGAAGGTCCTACCGAACACCCTGATATTGGGAGATTTCAATTACCTAACCATTAACTGGGAAAACTACTCGAGTACAAACTCCCAGGCCCAGCACTTCTTGGAATTCATCACCTCAAATGCCCTGGATCAGCAAGTAAACTCCCCTGCCAGAGGTGAAAACATATTGGACCTGGTCATCACAAACAAGGGTGAAAGGGGTTCCACACTGGAGGTCAACCTGTCACTGGTTAGATGTCCACACCCCACCACCACCCCCAACTAAGGAAACCACAGTAAAAAACTTTTCTGAAGCAAACTTCAACTTACTTAAGATAGAGGCGTTAAGGATCACAGCCCCCGCACTAAAGGGTAATGCTGCGCAAGATGCAGAAACCTTTACAAATGCACTCTATGAGCATCTACAGGGATGCATGGATCGTGCCATCCCTAGCAAAACCAAGACTCACTCCTCTAAGAGAAAGAAACCAGTCTGGTGGACCCCTGCCATAAACAGGCTATACAATAGAAGGAGGAAACTAGTTCAGAAAAAAGCAAATCCCAAGAAGGAAAGACATCCCTGATTAGTATCAGTAAGAAACTAAGGTCCCTCATAAAATCATCCAAGGCTAACTTCGAAAGAAAAATAGCCAAGGATTCAAAAGATAACCACAAAGCCTTCTTTAGCTATGTTAAGAATCTAAGTGGCAACTCGCAGATATGCACTGAACTAGTGCAAAACAGCACAAAATATACTGAACCTACTGATATTGCCAACATCCTGGCAGATAGATTCAGTGCAAACTTCACCCCATTCTCACCCCCAAAAGGGCCCACAACAATACCAGAAAAGTGTAGTGTCCCGGAAATCACAGACGCACAGATGAAAATAGCCCTTTCAAAACCCAAAAACACAGCATCACTGGGGCCAGATGGTGTCCCAGGATGCATCTTACATGAACTACAGAATGAACTAACCCCCCATCTAAACATGCTGTTCAACCTCAGCCTCTCCACAGGCTACATGTCCATAGAATGGTGCACAGCAACGGTTATTCCACTCCACAAAGGAGGGGCCACAACTGACCCTGGTAACTATCACTCCGTATGCCTTACTAGCCTGGTTTGCAAGGCTATGGAGTGCATCATCATGGAACTCATTAACAAAGACATTGGGAACCTCCAAACACTTGACCCTACCCAGTTCGGCTTTGTTAAGGGCAGATTATGCCTACTAAACCTGGTTGACTTCTTCGAGACAGTCACTAAGGCCATAGATGAGGGAAAGGTTGTTCACACAGCCTACCTTGACCTCGCCAATGCTTTTGATACCAGTCCCCATTTGGGTATTACAGAAAAACTCAACAGCCTGAACATAAACACCTACGTCACGAGATGGGTTGCCAACTGACTTACAGACAGAACTCACATGGTAAGAATAGCGAGCTCCAGGTCCGACTCTAAACCAGTCACAAGTGGTGTCCCGCAAGGCTCGGTCCTGGGACACCTACTGTTCAGCATATACTTCTCAGAAGTACAGGCAAACACAGGAGGACTATGGCTAACCAAGTTCACCAATGACTGCAATCTGGGAGCCATAATTGACTCTCTGACTGGCATGGACATTCTCCAAAAGGGCCTTACTGAGACGGACACCTGGTGTCAAAGTCATGTCCTCAAGCTAAATGCCAAAAAATGCATAGTCATCCTGTTTGGGAAAAACAAAACACCCATGAATTACCACATAGGTGGCAGCCCCCTTAATACAGAAGAGGTAATAAGAGAGTTGGGGACCCAGGTAGATAGTAATCTCTCCTTTGACAATCATATTGCCAAGGTAGTTAGGAAATCCTTCTATGTGGCGCTTCTAATTACTAAAGGGTTTGCATCTAGAAATAAAGAGGTTATAGTGCCCCTCTACTCATCACTCATCAGACCCATCATAGAGTACAATGCCCCATTTGGAATGTACCTCAAAAGACACCTCCAACAGCTGGAGAGACCACAAAAGTACCTTACCAAGAGGATTACTGGCCTCAAACATATATTCTATGCAGCCCCAAAACTCTGGCTATTCTCAGTGGCATATCATTTACTCAGAAGTGATCCCTGCCTGACTTACAAAGGCATGTCCAACTCAGAATTGATGGCCATGCTCCACCTATAGAAATCCAAGTCACTGCAAGCCATGCAGTCTAGTGAGCTAAACCTCACCACAACAATAAATAGAACATGCTGGAGGGATAGATTAGTGTCACAGAGACTCCCCATGCTTGGAACAAAATTCCAAACTACATTAGGCAGAGCCCCTCACTAACACTCATCAAGAGAAACCTTGACGAGTGGATGGATAACAGAAAATACACTCCTGGGATCACTTCATTGGCTCTGCTTGACAGAGCATCAGTTAATTAATCAATGGGGTGGTGAAAGCCGACACACTCTGGCTAGGTGTATAAATGCCCTTGGGCAGATAGCCTAGTACCTACCTATGAACCTAAGAGACTATCAAGTCCCTGTATTTTATGTTAAAAAACAGACAGACAGTCTTGTTTTTTTTTTTTTGTGCCAGTCAAACTATGGGCATTAATCACTGTACTTCATCAAATGTCATCCAATCATAAATTTAGCTTTGACTTTTTGAAACAGTGGTAGCATACCAATTAACAAAATTGCCTCAACATACTCTCTAGACTGTGCATTAATCATCTAAAAAATAAAAAAACACACACAGCAAATTTTTCTTGTAATTATAGTATGGTCAGTAAAACAGTACACAGACACATATGAAATAGTTTTTAAAACTTAAGGTGTAGGAGGGTATTCATAGTTCCAAGCATTCGGATAACAGTAGTTTGTGAATAGTGCCACTGGATATGTATTTAAATGAGCAAAAAATTTGAGCAAGCAGAGCTGCCTTCACAGGTTCTTACCCCTTCAGCAAAACATCTGCATTAGCTTTGTATTCTGAAGCAAAGTAAAACATGCAGAAATCAGTGTAATTACGTGCAGATTAATTTGCATAAATGTATAGTTACAAATGATATTGGTCATATTCAGTAGGAAGCTGCGGGCATGAGTTTTTGTGGATCTTTCAAGATGTTTCACAAGAATCTTCTCTCAGCTGAACTCTGTCCAGAAGGCCCAGAGCTTATGCAAACTATTTTAAGTTTTTTTCTGCTAACTGTAAAGGGTGTCCTTGTATTGACTATTTTGACTTTTATAAGCTAGCTGGTTGATTGTTTTTTCCTCTTCTCACAGCCTTCTCCAAGTCCTGGTTGATAGCCTCCCCCCTTTTCTTCTTCTCCTAACATAATTCTGTTGTAAGTTTCCTAGCTCTGTCAAACATGTTTTCTCACAGCTTTCTTCAAGCCCTGGCTCTTAGCCGCTCCACTTCTCTCAGTCTCCTAACATAATCTTATTGTAAGCTTCCAGCCCTGTCAATCCTATCTATTTCCTCCCTCTTTCTCTTGACAGTTTACTTATTCCTCCCCTGTGCTGCGGCGCCATCTTTAAATATTAAAAACCTCTGCCTGACCTAATTTTGTTTCTCTCTGTCCCACGGGTTCCCTCAGTAGTGTGCACAACTGTGAGTACCATTTGTGATGTAGAAGATTCAATGGCATCTGTTTCTGTTTAATTTCTGACATTCTCTCTAACTCAGACTTTGTACGCTAACAACCCTTTGAGCTTTTCAATATTCCAGTCTCTTCAACACTTATGTATTTTAAATAGTTTCTGCCACTTACAGCTGTTGTTCTTCCTACATTTGCTTGTTGGCTCATGGAGATAGTATTTTTTCACCTTCAAATGAAGGCGGGTGCCACCCACTCTGTCCCCCCACTTCGCTACAGGCTCACCCCGCTGTCATACCCTACTCCCATTCCCACCCGCCCCTTTCTTTCATTATATTCATACTGCCTGTAACTCCACCCTCTCTCCGCTTTGATCAGTACCATACCTCATATCATTGACAACTCTTTCCTCTCTCTGCCACATCACCTCCTGTAACACATCACTTTTCAGCACCTCTTTTTGCATGTAGAACCAACTCCAATCCCTAAAATCCAATATGAGTAACTTACTAAGACACTTATGTATCTCACTTGTCCTTACTACTTTACTACTCTTATTATCCCTCTCCACCACCATACCATCCAGCTTAAATACATCCCCTCCAACATCCACAACACTAGCTACACATTTACAACAAAAGTTATATAGTTACTCCAACATTTTGCCATCCCTATTAGTAAACAATACCATATATCTAGCTAAACCAAAATTCTCCTCCACAAATACTAAACTGAAACAACTGGAAAGGCCACAAAAGTACCTCATAAAGAGAATCCTAGGCCTTAAACACTTGTCCTATATGGACAGACTCAAAAAACTCCAACTATTCTCTGTATCATATCGCCTACTTAGAGGTGCTCTCTTCTTGACTTACAAAGCCATGTCTGACCCAGCTCTGTTAGAAATGCTACATCTAAAGAAATCCCAAACCCTCCACACCACATGCTCCAGAGACCTCACCCTCATTACTACAATCAAATGAACATGCTGGAGGGACAGGTTCATAACCCAGAGACTATCCTTGCTATGGATTAGACTTCCCATACATGTCAAACAGAGCACCTCACTGGCCCTCTTCAAGAGAAATCTTGATGAGTAGATGGGAAATAGAAAATTCACCCCAGGGATCACTCCAGTGGTTCTACTCGATAGAGGCACTGGGAACTAAGGTCAGGTGGCATGATGCCAGGGTAATCCTATGGGCTTAGCCTAGTACACACCTATGAACCTGTTATATGTTTTTATATTATTTTCTTTATCTCAGTATTTATCATTCTTACAAGCTTAATGACTAAGCTGGGCCAGTCCCAGCTTGTGCTGCTTATGATTATAGATGATCCCCTCCAGAGCTGTTGAAATATGAGAAAAAAATAGAAGAAATAGTGAAAGCTGCTTACCCATCCTATTTATGTATGCATGATTGCCAAATGTAATACAGTATTTCCAGATTATGTTAATTTTATTAAGAAGGCTTAATTTGTGTCAGATTCAAAGACTCATTCCATGCTTTATTTTGGGCCTGAGGAAGAATTTATTGTAAAATTATGGCTGCAAATTTGAGAAGGTATAGATCCTGAAAGAACTAGTGCATTGCATGGATGTACTAGTGAACATTTTCAAACTGACCATTATAAGGTGCAAGGAATTCTTACAATTACGTTTCAGGTCTGTATATGTGTCTCTATGACTGGCGTCATTCTGTTATAGCACTGATGTCTTCATTATTATTTTTGTATATTGTTTAAGCATGGTCAAAAGCATTGCAATTTTCATCAGTGCAAACCTAGTGAATATTACGCATTTCAGTAACTTCCTGTATTCCTGTAGGCACTCTCCATACAGTCAAACAGTCTCTTCATGGGATAGTTTAATTATTCATCTATAGACTGGGAAACATACACCGCTAGCAACTTGCAGGCATGATGTTTCCTGATCTTCATTAAACAAATGCCCCTGATCAGTCAATGTGCATTTCAACCAGAGTTTAAAACCTACTGGACCTTTTTCTGACCAATATAGGAAATCGCTGCACCCCCCTCCACCCCCTACCTCCCCCATATCACGTTCTCACTGGTGAGGTCAGATCCCAATGTTGTCTTACATGAAACATAAATCAACTTGGAAAACCTAGTGAAAACCTGCTACAATCAGAAACTATTCTAAAGCAAACTACTTCCTATTAAGCAACACTTTGTCAAAATTCAATTTCCACCCAACCCAGAGGACACAACAGCCTATGCAGAATTATTCACAGAAATACTGTATAAACATGTAAATTGTTGGATAGAGGCTACTGTACCTACCAGAATTAAGCCTATAACAAACCCCAAAATCAAACCTCACTGGTGGAATTCAAATCTTAACAGGTTGCATAAGAAAAGGAAAAATTTATGACTAATGTCAGAAAGAGCAGCTCTCATAATGACAATAGCTCACTAATGACACTAAACAGGAAACTAAGACCTCTCTTATTCTTTCTAATCTCCTTTCTCTAGCCTCTCTCTCTATTCCCTTGGCACATCTCCTTCTTCCAAGTGATGACAGTTGATGTATACTCCATAGTATTGTACCATTCTGATTGTTTTAACTTATTGAATATTCATAGCTTTATTTTTATGCTTTGTTCATATGTAATTACATGAAAGTTACCAAATGTTAAATAAATAAATAACTAATTAAATCCAACAAGGCCAATTACATGATCAAGATAGCTTCTCAGACCAAAGGCAACCACAAGGTCTTCTACAGCTATGCCCGAAACCTCAAGGATAATATGCAACAGTGTGTTGAGCTGGTAGTAAATGGTATCACCTTTACTGAGCAAAGTGACATAGTGACTTTGCTGGCCTAAAAACTCAGCTCAAGCTTTACTCCCAACTCTCCCCCCATCACCCCTTGTGAAATCCCTAGCAGCAATGCTCCCACCAACTATCAGCAGGGAGCAAGTCGTAGTGGTGCTCACTAAGGCTAAAAACACAGCCTCAATGGAGTCAGATAATATCCCAGGATGTTTTGTAAATAGCCTGAAACATGACCTAGCAGGACCACTTGAGTCACTTTTCAACTACAGCTTCATAACAGGCTACAATCATCCTTCTTCACAAGAGTGGACTATCAACCAACCCAGGAAACTATTGACCCATTAGTCTGGCTAGCCTAATATGCAAAGCCATGGAATGAATTATCATGGAAATGATCGACAAAGATATTGGCAACCTACAGACTTTGGACACATGTCAGTTTGGTTTTGTCATAGGAAGGTCATGCCTGCTTAACCTGGTAGGATTCTTTGAGAAAGTAATCGAGTTAATGTATGAAGGGAATCTAGTGCATACCACTAACCAAGACCTGGCTAAAGCATTCAAAACAATACCCTACTAAGGAATTGTGGAAAAACTCAATGAACTAAGAATAAATCCTTACATAAACTCACTGGATTGCCAGCTGGCTCACAGATAAGACCCAAAAAATAAGGAATGGTGATACCACCTCCACAAAGGGGCAGGTCACCAGAGGAGTACCATAGGACTCCATGCTGGGCCTATGCCTGTTTGGTATATACTTCTTGGAGGTTAAAGGTAATGTCAAGGGCCTCTGTCTTATCAAGTTTGCTGACAACTGCAAATTGGGAGCTATCATGAATTCACTCCATGACACTAACATCCTGCAAGAGAGTCTAACATAGACAAAAGACTGGTGCCAAAGCCACGAATTAAAACTCAGTGCAAATAATTGCATTATAGTGTCTTTTTGGAAAATGTTTACTTAGGAAAATTACCACATTCATAAGGTACCTCTAAGAGCTGACCCGGTAGTTAGAGATTTGGTCTTTGACCAACATGTAGCCAGGGTAGTAAGAAAATCATTCCATGTTGCCTAACTTATAAATAAAAGTATAACATCTAGGTTCAAGGAAGTTTTAGTACCTTTGTACGCATCCTTTATCAGTCCCATCATTGAATACAATGCCCCTTCTGCATATACCTGACTAGGCATACATATAATTTGGAACATCCACAGGGGTTCTCATCAAGATAATCCAGGGTATTAACACACTGTCCTGTACAAATCACCTTATAGCCCTGTCTCTATACTCAGTCTGCTACAGGTTGTTGAGAGGTTATCTGTTCTTGGCGTATAAAGCATCCTTAGATCCAGCCCTGAGGGAGCTTTTGCACATCCACAAAATGAGCAACACCAGAAACACTCGATCCAGGGATGTGAGCTTTGCTTGCAACATAAGTAGAATATGCTGTGAGACAGATATGTGACTTAAAGGATCCCCATGCCCTGGAATAGGCTCCTCATCTATGTGAAGCAGAGTCCATCCCTACCCTATCCAAATGTAACCTTGACCATTGGATGAGGAATCACAAATTCATCCCTGGGTTTGCCACCATGTCTCTTATAGGCAGAGACCAACAGTAACCATTCCCTAACTCACATTGGATGAGTAATTATAAATTCATCCCCAAGTTAGCCCCATGTCTCTTATAGACAGAGGCCAACAGTAAACATTCCCTAACATGCCCTCCACTTAAATTTTAGCAACCTTCTAGCTAACATAACATACCCCTCCTAACACATTGCTCCTAACAGACATCCCCCCTCCCATTTAAGATTCACATGTCACTAGGAAATGCAATTGGGTTAGGTTGTGTGGCTAGGCTTATAAAGGCCTTGTTGTTCGTTAGCCTAGTATAAACCTATGAACCTTTGAACCTTAGTGAAGAGGAAAAATAAGCTAGTTAGAATGAAAGGCATATCTAAATATTAAATTGCTAAATTGTTTAAAAATGCAGATTTTTTCTATTATTAAACAAAAGTAATAAAACAAAATACCTGTGCTGCAGAAGGCAAAGTACTATAACCATAAACTGGCAACAATCAAAGAAAGGTAGACTTACAGTCGGAAACATTAGTCTTCAAACGGAGCATGTTCTGCTTAATGCACCAGCATGTGGGGACCATATTTAATAATGCAGTAAAGAGTACAGAGTGAAGAAATGTGAACGTTTCCTTAGGTTTCAACTTCTTAGAGCAAAACTCTGGACAAAGCCAAAATAATGGGGGTACAAATCACCAAAAATAGGGACAGATGTTAAATGTTGCTGTTGTAAATGTAGAAAGTTATTAGAATATCAGGTTTTGTATTGGCATACATTTTATGAAAGATAGGAAGTCTGAGATTCAAATGTCTGTCTTTATTCAGTGACTTTAATCCTTAGTGATTTCCCAGAATACCACAAATTCTATGAAGAATAAATTAAAAATGTGCAGCAAAAATTGGGACATTCTGCAAAACGTTGGGTAGTTAAGAGATATGAATGCTCCTAATGCTTGATCAGGTTAGGAGAGAAGACTTTCTTTGTGATCTGTTCTACTTCTGCTTATTAAAGAGCACAGTTATATTAAGGTGGAGGAGAAGACTGAGTCAGGTTGCAAAATTACTTTTATGCAACTATTCTTTATAGTCAAGCATCTACGAAATGGCTACTTTCACATAATTCTAGTCCTTTGCAATCAAACTATGTATTGATAAGTCACATTTTTTCCAGTAGATGTAATAGAAAGCAATAAAGTCCTCATGAAGTGGCGGATCATACATGCAAATGTCAGGGCTGCACATTGGACTAGTAACGTGAATGGCTATGGCTGTGGAAATAACAGGTGTGGATGTCTGGTCTATGATATTGGACATTCTGAATTACCCACCTATGCACATGCATGATAATCATTTTGCATTCCGCCACAGGTAAATCACCCTGCATATTATGTGAGAACACTTTCTGAATTACATTTTAAAATACATTATTCCCTACCACACAGGCCTTATGCAACATGCATCATGTCCCTGAATCTGACCTTGCCATCAGATTGTATTTTAAATTAGACAGCAAATTATATTTACATGCACTAAGGTACGGAAGACTACATCACTCAACCTCTCTTACAGTCCTCGCCACTGAAGAGCAATGTCCCTTTAAATTTATTGGGGAATATAAATAATCAGTTTGGGGGGGGGGGGGTGTGTTTACAAACTGAAGTAAGGTCAAGTAGGAAAACAAGCCAGATTCAGAAAAACACAGCACTCAACTCTTTGTATAACATTGTAATAAATTTACTAGAAATAATATAAACCTTGAAAGCTCTTGTACTGCAGTTCAGTTATCTATATTTATGTATATTAAATCCACATATATGGATGGATGTCACTAGGGTAGTATGGTCACATTTGTAAAGATGCTAATGTAAAATAAAATGATCTTACTGTACCAAGCAATCCAAAAATGAACTGTGCATATGCAGTCCCTGGAGCTTGTATAAAGCTAATTGCCTTTCTATTAAACAGATAACATGACAGCAAGAAGATAAAGTCACATTCCTCCTGATCATTTCTTTTTGGAGGGATGTAAAAGATTCCATGACAGCTATTGAAAATAGCAGGGGGCGTTGCTCAATGCCTCTCTTAAGAGTTTTATCCTTTCAGTTAGGTAGCCTACTATGTTCATGACTAATATAACATTGCAATCATAAAAAAGCCACTGCTTAGGCACTGTTATAATAACAGAAATGAAAAAATAATAACTGTTCCTACATAGGACTGAAACTTGAAACCTATAGCATGTGAACAACTGTAGCCACTAGACAGGTAGATTTTAAGTTTCATCTTATGATCTTTATCCTTTCATCTAGGAATCCCCCGGCTCGGAAACTAAGATCACACACATACGCACTTACACACACACACACACACACACACACACACACACACACACACACACACACACACACACACATATATATGTCATTGTTTGTCTTTTTCCTGGTAAGGGGTCGCCACAGCAGAACTCCAGTCCGCTAATGATTGGCAGTAGATTTTTTTACGAAATGCCAGCTCGACACCCAACCTTCAACAAAGGCACGCCCATTTACACACACATGTCTTTTGAATGCTACCCAGCCGCAGGGAGGACATGCAGACTCCACACAGAAGGCACTCTCAAGCCCAGCCGAGAAGCGAACTGGAGAACTTCTTGCTGTGAGGTAACAATGCTACCGCTGTACCACCATGGAAGATGATATATATATACAGACTTCACCTGACCTTTTCAGTAGAATCCACAAGAAATAGTAATTTGGAGCAAAGGGTTAGGAAGGTAGACATATTTTAAATACATTTTACATCAGATATCGCAAACACAACTACATACTGAATGTGCACTTCATAATATGAGCACCTGCTCATCTTCCAATTACTTATCCAGGGCCTAAACCCAGGCTACAATTTGTACTTGAAGTTTATTTTATAACATGCATTAAATTAACTCTGAGGGACCAGTGGGAGGAAAATACAAGGACTATGATTCATGAAGATGTATGATCTACCACAACAGGGCTGTTGCTCATAGGGGAAATATACTGCCATGTATGTTACACATACATATTCAAACTGCAACCACTTTTGCATCTCAGCAGGTGTCTGAGTTCTGATGCTCATAGGTAAGTACTAGGTTAGCTGCCCTTATGGACCATTTCAAGCCTAGCCAATTTCCCTTAGTGAGAATCAAGCCCTGTACTTCTCATCTGTGAGGTAAATACCTTAACCATTACACCAACCCTTCCCCCTTATGATGTGGAAATAAATGTTGCATACAGATCAGAGTACAGTAGAGTATAGCAAAGCAAGAAAGCAGGTTATACACCAAAGTATTTGACTAATGCCAGTGGATGTGACACTTACAAGATTAGCTGAAGGCAGGAAATGTAAATTGGTATATGCTGCCGAAGGATGTCATCAATCCCCACATAAACACCTTCTGTCAGGTGTCTAGTTACTGAAAACTTACTGGTCACATGAACAGGGAGGAAAGGGGACTACAGAACAGTAGGAAATGGGGAAATATAGATAGCAGAGGTATACACAGAAGGGAAGTATAAAGGAACAACTGGGGAGAAGGATGGTATATATTTTGCTGAAGTAGCACTCTCATTTTAGACATATGGAGTGATCAAGTATAACTCAGAAAGTGATAAGTAAAGAGGCAGAAGAAATGTGAGCAAGGATAGGCAGAACAGACATGCAAACAAACATAAAACAGTATACAGACGTAAATGTGCACACAATAGAATGGGAAGGCAATGTCTCGACAAAGGCAAACAGAGGTTGGACAAATGATAAGAAAGAGTGGACAAAGGAATAGAGGTAGGTTGTTGCATAATATAATGATGGTATCCCTAGTAGGGGATAGGTTGGGGTATGGACAGCATACTGTCTACCAGCTGGCCCATAGAGATATCACTTTGACCTGTATGTTGGCTCAGTGTAGCTAGTGACAAGAGCCACACCCTGTCATCTGGTGGCCTGATAGCAGGAGTCTGTCAGTCAAATACTTCTGCTATGTGCTTCAGAAGGATCATGGTAATGGAACCACAGCATGGTTAATCCTTCTGCACCACTTGCCACACTGATGGCTGGGTTGCAGTAGGTGATTAATTCAGACTATCTGCTGGGTGGCACCACTCCTCCCATTCCCTGTTTTCCATGGATCCCTTCAAATGAGATTCTCCTTTATTGTGCGATTTGTTTTTCAGAAGTTGAACGTCTGAAAAAAATCACATAGTAAAGGAGAATCTCATTTGAAGAAGAAGAAACAAGAGTCACCGTGCCGTTTTTATGATTGCACCAAAGAATCTTTTGCAGCATTTTGAAAAATAAAAATCTCTTAAGGTCTTGTTAAGTTTAGAGCTTGACCTGCTGGTTTGATTAGCTTAAAGCTATTCAGACACACATAATGTCACATGGAAACTTTTTTAATACCTTTAACCGTGGTTACATGCACAAAGAAGAAAGATAATATAGAATAAGCCAATTTTGCAGAAATTAAATTTTCCTTATGTAATAACAGGGCAACAAGGGTACATTAAGATTCCACTTTATAGGTAGCATTTAGACTTGTAGTCCAAAAGACAAATCCAGAGTGTAGCCCAAATTCCAAGTCACCCTCAAGCATTGTCTGATTATGTGACTTGCAAAATGCTACAGAGTAGGCTACTAAGGGAATCAGACCCTGAACCACATAGGCTACAGCACACAGCCTTAACCTCTACAACAGTTGCTGTAGGAAATTGCTGTTCCGCTATGAAGTAATTTATGTGCTAGGCAAATCAAAAGCTGGATAAATCTTACGTCCAGATGGATTCTTCACATTGTTTTTCTCAAAATATTAAAACAGTTTTTCTGTCAACAATAAAAGTGATAATGAACAGAGTCATCTCTGGATTTTGCTATTTTCCCTTAGCATATAAGCAAACAAACAACATCTGTCAACAGCAAGTAAAAATGTAACATTGCTCTCTTTGTGTTAGCTAAAATCACTATTACATTTAAACTGCATCAAGAATAACACCTCTGTTGGCTTGTACTAGAGTTAAACTGCATCAATATCAATTAAAGTGTTGCTGTTTTTGTCATGGCCACATATAAACAAATATGGCACTTGCAATTATATAAAATATTCATGAAAATTCAATGCTGCATGTGTTTGGGCATTACTATATTTAATTAAATAACTTTATAAATAGGCTTGTGTGCAGAATGTTGGCTGTAGCACAGAACAGAGGCATTAGAAGAATAAAAGAAAAAAGAAAAAAACAACACAATAAAATGCTAAGAAGTTGAGCATATAATAGAAATTGAGAAAAACTGAAAATACTGATATATATATAGATAAACAAATGTACCATATATTGTGTATTTGTAAGCTGCTGAGGTTCAACAGTAGACATGTTGGACTTTAGAAAGAGAAAGAGTGCATTTTGATAATTAGTAAGATATAAAATCACATATAGTAACTTATAAAACATAGTTCAGTACCTGAGACAACATTTTAGATGTTAAGTAAAAATATTAAGTATAATGATGTTATAAGGCAGTGTGGAAAAGGAAGGAATGTTTTATCTCTCTCTATCTATTCATCCATCATTCTGAAGATACATATAGATATGGATAGACTGCATGTACAAAAAGTCAGATTTTCATTCTGTTACCTCTATAAAAAAATTACTTAAGAAGTAGTTTTTGGGTAAGAAGTAGAACTTAGCCAAAAATTAGCCATCTTCTTAGCACTGACATGCATAGACCCACCCCGTCCCCCACAATAAGAACAAAGTCCATAACTGGTTTCATAACAAACACCTATTAGTAGCTGAATCTATCTGGCAGGTACTAGTGTACTGAAACCATTTCAACCCAGTGCCAGAACGACAGCAGGTCTGTCTAATGTGAGGGCTTAATCTGTGATGGATGTGAGAATATAAAGGGATGTTTTTACTGAAACACGGTGAGCTACAGAGAAACAATAGTTTCAAAGTAGCTTGATGGTGAGAGAAGACAGTAAGACAGAAGCTCTAGCACAGAATTGTAAGGAAAAGTAATCACTTTACTTTTTGTAGAGCTATGCAGCAGTGCTTAAACAAAGTGATATATATATATATATATACAGATTGTATTATTACTATCTTAAGCAGTCTATATGGTTTGATTATATTTTAATACTAAAACGTGTTGGCACGTTCTAGTTTTAATATGAGACCATAAAGTGAAAGAGGTCGACATGAGTCAGGGATTGGTAAGGTGTGAATGTTGTAATATGCATTAAATGAGCATAAACCATGTTTGCTTTGTTTACATATGGTATCTCAATGATAATGAGGGGTCAAGCCATAGGTCAAGGTGCCTATGATGTGTTTGATTAATAGAAGTGTAGCTATTTAGTTAACTGTAGCTTATAAAAAGTATAAAAGTTAATGAAAGTTATCTCTGAAGTTTTGATTACTAGTCTGATTGTCTATCCAGTGCCATAAATACTTAATAAAATCAGCCTATACATGTTTCTCAGTTGACTTTCCAGAGGACCCACCTCTAAGAACTTGCACATCATCAGTGTACAGGTAAATTGGGAGGGGGAAGACTAAGGGAAGGTTGTTAATGAATAACAAATCTATAAAGCTCGCATTGATCCTAGACTTATCACTATTCCAAATGTGCCTGTATCAGAAAAAATTTAATTTTTGCTTTTAATCACTGCACTGAATATCTTTTGCTCTCCTATGGTCTGTACTGTAGCCTTTGCATAAACCATAAATGAGTAGTGGAGTGTTTTATGTTGACAAAAGTTTAATTTAAGTTATGAAATCTTACAAGGATTATTACCACACTACAATGTGTCTCCATGCTTGTAGCATTCACTATTTTTATCCTAAAGTAACCCTATAGGGATTACCCTCTACACTATCTTGCCTTGCCAAAGCTTGATACTATAAATTGTATTAGTACCACTAGAATGACAGCAGATTACATTAATGCAAAGACACACAAACATGCAGCCTTTATATATTTTTCTTTTTAAGTGCTTAATAATGGAATATGCAGTTTACTGATGTTCTAGAGGAAAACACAGATCTGTGATTTGACCATTGTAGGTAGATGGAAGATATGCCTGATTCACTAGGTTCATTTTGTTGCACCTCATTAATTTGGCCTAACCAAGCCGTTCTGTTTGTTATGCTAGCAATATGGCTCTACTGTCTGTACTGTGTGAATATGCAGATCTTTAAAAAATATTCTACAGGCTTAGTTTAATTTACAGTGTTGTTTGAATTTATACTGTTGTTTGACAGCTATACAGTTACAGTGCATGACTGCCAGTTTGGAAATAGTTGGCATTCAGAAGTTAGACTGAGTACCTATCTTATAAAAATAAGGGACTGTGTCTTCCAGAGTTTGCAGTTAAGTTTCATACATTTTCTTGTCCTTAACAGGAACAAATTCATCAGGAATGTTCTGTTTGTGATGCACATTATATTACTGTTGTGACATCCCCTGCTGTGGCCTCATGCTGGGATGTATTTAAGTACCTGCCAGGTGCTAAATTTCAAGTCTCAGAATAGCTGTTACCATTTTTTAGTGATGAATGAAAACGAAAACCACGACTTCATACTGACATTAGGGATATTTTGAGAGAATGTCTGCTCAAACATGAGGCATCATGAATGCTGTAAAAATACTTTCAGAAGTAGGTTTCTAGTTGTATACGGTTTCACAAAAGTAACTTCACTACATTTTGAACAAAATCATAAACCCAGATGTGCATTCTTCGAATTAAAGGTTTTATTAGACCATAAAACTATTGCATCTCACCATCTTGTGTTTGAATCCCTTTGTCCTCACATGTATAAAGTTATTATTTTGAAAAAGTTTGATGTTCTGAAGTAATAGGAAAGTGGTTAGTTATGAGTACTGAGACTTAATGGGATATATCTGGCTAATAAGAAAAAATAAGGTAGGTTATACTGCAAGTTATAATGATACAACACTGTTATAACATAAGAAACAAAGTTTTCTTGTGTTTGAGATCTTGCCTTTTAAGACAGAGTGCGAAATGTAAAAGGACAGTCGTAAGACTATGAGACAAGGTGCAATAAATCAAATTCAATGAAAGAATAACAGTAAGGTGCGTGTGTGTGTGTGTGTGTGTGTGTGTGTGTGTGTGTGTGTGTGTGTGTGTGTGTGTGTATGTGTGCGTGTGGGGGTCTATATCAGAACATCGATGCTTTAAAACTTCGAATGTGGTTTAGATGTTTTAGGTTCGATGAAATAGCATTCGCTATTTCCATCTTTCGATAACGTGAGGAACAAATTCATCGTGTGTGTGTGTGTGTGTGTCGAGGGGGGTGTCTATATCAGAACATCAAAGTTTTAAAACTTCGAATGTTCTAATATCGACCCGTTTTGATCGAACGCTAAAAATAGCAAAGCCACAGAACACTGAATTCTTTCCTAGGGAAAGAATTCAGTTGGCCGGTTCTGTGGCTTCGCTATTCAGTGCTGTGGTGGAGATTTACGGGTCAGGTTCAGGTAAGTGTGTGATTGTGTGGTTGTTAGGATTAGGGCACGGGTTAGGTGAGTTAGGGCAAGGGTTAGGTGAGTTCGGGTTAGGGCGCAGGCTAGGTGAATTAGGTTTAGGGGTGGGTTAAGTGAGTTAGGGTTAGGGTGTGGGTTAGGTGAGTGTGCGATAGTGACGGACCTTAGGGTTAGTGCTTGGGTTAAGGTAAGTGGATAGATAGTAGTGTATCTATAGTTTAGTGTAGGGTTAGTTGTAGGATTATAAGTGTGTGTGTGTGTGTGTGTGTGTGTGTGTGTGTGTGTGTGTATTGATGTTTTTTAGGTGTGCTTGTGTTGTGTGTATGTGTTTCGGTATAGCGAATTTTTTCCCCAAGGAATAAATTTGCTGTTCTGAATGTTCCATTTTCTGTGGTTTAGATATTTTAGCTTCAATGAAATAGCGTTCGCTATTTCCATCTTTCGATAATGTGATATAAACGCTGTGTGTGTGTGTGTGTGTGTGTGTGTGTGTGTGTGTGTGTGTGTGTGTGTGTGTGTGTATATGTGATTCTTTGCATTATGTATTCATACCTCAATTTAAAAGGCATGTCTGGTTTATTAATACAAAGAAGAAGGATATTTATCTATAGAATGAAGCATATGGGATTTATGTTTGTATGTGTGCCTTGTTGTTTGGAGAACAAGCTTTAGGATATTTACCATAGATGGTAATCAGTGAAAAGACACTGATTTATGTAAAGAAATCTGGAGAGCGGTGCAAGCAACTGGAAGAGTGCACAATGCACAAACAAGAGCCAATGTAAGAGAAGCTCAGCATACCCCTTAGTCTAGTGCCACAGCAGAAGCTGTCTGTTAGATTTTCAACTGCAGTGATTCACAAAGAAATCAGCCAATGAATATGTAAATTGGGCTGCATGTCATTTGAAGCATGAAGAAATCAAATGATCTGTTTACAATAAATGGCACATTAAGGCCTACTACTCTGTTATGCCTTTTATTTAGACAAAGGAAGAGCCCCCTGGGATCAGAGGAAGGCAGATCTGATTCTTATTTATTTATTTGCATTCCTTTCCTGGGAAATTCCATTTTGGCAAGAAACCCCTTTTCGTTGGAAGCCCAAGGTGTAAAGGTCCAGTGAATCCATGCTTATAATGCATTAACAATTGGTCCCTATCAGTTGATTGAGTTTTCAGAAACTCGAAATTCATATGGTCGAGACCATATGATTGAGTTTTTGAAAACCCGTCTTTTGAATGGAGATAAGGTACAGTGTGGATCAGGAAATTTACCCTTTTCCTCACTGTAGTGAAATCTCAGAGTTGGTATATATAATTTTCAAGAGGTGTGTGGGGTGCAGGGGGTGCTTGCCCATCTGTAAAAACATAAAAAAATGTAGATTTTTGTTTTTTTTGTGTTTTTTTTGTTTTTGTTTTTTTGATGTTCGAGTTTTCAGAAACTCTGTCATATGGTCTTGTCTGTATGAATTTCGAGTTTCTGAAAACTCAATCATTTGACATAGACACATTACAATATATGCTTACAGCATATTTCAAATAAGAAGAGAACATTTCATAGACAAATATTTCAGTGTAACTGCAGTATAGGAGAAAAAGTTGATATGTGAATAACAGGTTCTCAGAAAACACAGACAAGAAGCAGTTGTTCTACACTTCCTTGTCAAGACAGCAGAGCATAAATGATGTGTACACTCCATCAATACCAAAAAGTGACATAGTAGTGATTTTAATATAAGTTCAATGGACTGGTTATTGGGGTCAGAATTATGTTATATCCACCAGAGGTGAAGTTGAGGGGAGGGGGGTTAGCATTGAAGTAATATTGAGGTAGAATACAGAGTATCATCATCATCATCACCATCAGCCCCCCCCCTTTTCCCATTATTTTCTACATGTGGTTGGGGTATCATGTTAAGTGGCACTAACTCTCTCAATCCAGTGCCATATTCCTGCCTTCTTCAACACTCATGCCTGACTGTCAAAGGTCTTCTTTCACACAATCCATCCACCTCTTTGCTGGAAATCCTCACTTCCTCTTACCTTCTTCCTGTCTGTCCCAAATCTTCCTCACCAGATTGTCTTTTGCTTTTCTACACATGTGCCCAAACCACCGTAATCTCTTCTCTTTGATATTTTCTTCAATTGGAGCTACTTTGGCTTCTGCTGTATGTCCTCATTTCTTCATCTGTCCCACAGTGTGCATCCTACCACCTTGTTCAGGCACTTCATTTCCATCACCTCTAGCTTCTTCAACTGTTATGCTTTTACTGCCCAGGTTTCTGTACAGTACAGTAGTATTGGTCATACCACTGTCATGTGCACCTTACTTTTCAGCTTCTTCGGCATTCTTCTGTCATACCTGATACTCTATGCCAGTTGGCTGCAGTCTCTCTGATTCTAGCTTTGACCTCTTCATTCAAACTACCCTTCTCCTCAACCACCACTCCCAGATACTTGAAGCTGTTTACTTGTTCTTCTATCTTCCCTTCTATCTCTATTTTTTAAAATTTAAATGCATTTTATTTGGCTCATAGGTTAGTACTAAGCTAACTGCCCTTGCGAGCCATTTTAAGCCTAGCCAGTTATCCCTTGTGAGACTCAAACCCTGCACCTTGTGTTTGTAAGGCAAACACCTTAACCATTAGGCCACCCTCTATTCTCAGCTTCTTATGATTTCCCCAATTTGCTGCCATTACCACCATCTTATCTGTGCTTAGTTTCATCTCATGTGCCTTCAGATATTCTCCTATCCTTTGTCTGCTGCCTACTTTTTACTGTATTTATAGCTATAAACTAATCTGCACGGTTGTAATAAAACTGTCTGCCTCACAGGGCCTGATAAATAAGGTTTTTACTGTCACACTGTTTGTAAATCTTTTCTAGCTAGTATCACTGTGTGTAAGGTATTAGCTGGAAATTTTCTCCATTTGTTAAACATCTGTTTGTTTGTTCTGATTGCCTGCCAAGGAGTGTATCATATAACTGATTTAGTTTCTCACCTTCCCTTCCTATTGGTATCTTGTTCTTATACTTGGTGGCTTTGCAGTTGCCCCCCCCTACTGTAAATTTGGTCTGGGACACTTCTCCCAGTCTAGTGCCATTAGCTCATTCTACCTAATACAGAGAGAACATTTGAGAAGGCCAACCCATTTAGTTTCTTAACATCTTAACATTGATTGGTCTCTGTTCCTCCTTTCTCCTTTTCCACTTTACTAAAAAAAAAAAAAAATCTACCATTGCTCGAATCTCATTGTGTTCTGACTGAGTGTGCTTCTCAAACAATCTGGAAATATAGAGCTGGTAAGTATATTTTTTGGCACTTTTTAACTGTTCGGAGTTGAATAAAACATTAATTTGCTTTAATATTGCTACAACTCAAGTGTTCTAGCTTGCACAGCATTTGAATTGTTTTTACTGCTGTTTTAGTTGCTTTTCTGTAAAAAAAAAAATTCTAAGCTTGTTTGCTGCCTTTCCTGTAACTAGTTTAGTCCAGATACAGATTTGCTGTGTCCAAGCCTGATTGTAAGCTTCTGCGTGCCCCAAGCCTTTCTGTGTTGAAGGAAGCCTTCTAGCTTATCAGTGGGAGTGGTAAGCACTAGGTAGCCTATCTACCACAAGAGGAGTGGTTTCTGACACAGAAATTGTAGTTTGGGCAGTTTTTCCATCTCTTTCAAATTTCTGGTTTAAAAGCCCACATTTGCACTTGTTTCCCACCTTTCCTGTGATACAGATACAGATTTGCTGTGTCCAGGACTGTTTGTAAGCTTCTGAGCTGTGCCAAAAAGTCTGCTCTTCAATTTGTCCCTTAGATCTTCTAGTTCTCTCTTCTCCTGCACTTTTACTAGTTTATTAGTCTAGCAATTTACCAGACGTCTTGTAGCAATTATTGTAGCACACAAAAGTGCTACCAGCACTAAACGGTCTACAAGGAAACAGCTCCAGTACTTATTATTAATGCCACCACTCCAGGCATGTCTAAAGGTCACTTCCCTGTGCTTTCTCCTATTATCCTGGTGAACATGGGCATCCTGAGGCAATATAGCATATACCTCCCAACACTCAGACTTGTGAGAGATGCGCTTATATATCCAAATTGGAAGCCACGCACTCTCCAGCCAAGAACAATATAGCTGGTGAAGAGGAGAAGGTTAACACTTGCACCACACCACATGGAACACATAGCCCTCCAGAACACACACCGGCACTGCCTTCACATAAAAACAGAAACCACACACACGCCTTCGCAGAGGCTCTTAATAAAAATCTACCCAAACAGCAGAGGCCTCCAAGGCAGAAACACACTTGACCACCACAACACAATACTAATCACGAGACACATAACTCTCCTAAACAGTGTATCACTCAACCAAAGCCCCTAAGGCTAAACAGCATGCCCAACACACTAGTCATAGGTGACTCGATAGTGAGGCACACTGATGTCCCACTCACTAGGTTGAATAAGGAGAAAGTAACAGTCAGCTTCCTGTCAGGTGCCAGAATCCACCACGTAATGCATGCACTCAGGTCTCTCAACAACAGGTACAAATATGACATTGTCATTGTACATATGGGTGTGAATGACCTGAGATGTACCTCCCTGGACTACATGAAAAGAGACATGGAGGAGCTGTCAGATTATGTAGCCCAGGTGGGTATGACCTTAGCCCTGAGCAGCATCCTACCATCACCCAGAATGATACAACAGTACAATCAGAAAATTATTGATTTCAACAATTGGCTAAGTTTCTGGTGTCATTCCAAGGGGATCCAGTATCTGTCTGCCTGGGATGACATGATTGACAGAGCTCGATGCTTTGCCAAAGATGGCCTGCATCTGTTACCCCTAGGCTTTCGGATACTTGCCAAGGCTCTTGCCACCCCTATAGTGCCTTTTTTAGGCCGTGTTCCAAAGAACAAATTACCACCATAACAGCTACAAACAAATGCAATCTGAGGGTCATGCTGCTCAATGCTAGAAGTCTAAATCTCAAAATTCACTCACTCAAAGCACTCCTTAAAATGGAGAACATTGATATTTGTGTTGTAACAGAGACCTGGATCAAACCAGCAGAAAGCCCCCCCTGCACTACCAGGCTATAACTCTTTCCACACCTCTCATCCCCAGAACTTCGACCGAAGCTCCAAAGCTGTTGGTATTTCCATATTCATAAAGGATGCAGTCACCTCCATACTGGTAGCCCAATATAATGCATCAGAGATACTTCAGGTGTAGCTACCAATGGGTAAGACAGCGATTCAGCTCGTAGCCTGCTATAGGTCCCTAACCATGTCCCAAGACTCACACTCCATGTTCCTCAGCACCCTGGAGAATATTAGGATGCACACTAACACTCTCATACTGGGCAACTTCAACTACCCATCCATTAACTGGGTAAACTACTCATGTACAGATACACTTGCCCAACGTTTCCTGGAATTCATTAATTCCAATGCCATGGACCAGCTCATTCTTTCCCCCACTAGAGGGAGAAACATCCTTGACCTGGTCATTACTAACATGGGCAACCATTGCTCTACACCAATAGTCATCTCCCCTCAGGTTAGATACGACCACAAACTAATCACCTTAGAAATCCACCCCCCCCCGCAAAGGTAACCACCATGAAAAACATCTGCAAAGCTAACTTTGAGCTCCTAAAACAGAGGTAGCTAACTTCTTGACATCCATGGAAATGGAGAATAGTTGCATGACCACCGAATAATACACCAGTGCACAGTATGAACACGTACATAAATGCATGGGTCTTGCCATACCCAATAGAACCAAGACACTCTCCTCCAAAAAATGAAGTCAATCTGGTGGTTCCTTGCCATAAACAAACTCTACAACAGAAGGAAAAAACTGATGTGGAATAAGGTGAAGTCCCAAGACTGGAAAAACTCCCTTATCAGCCTCAACAAAAAGTTGAGATCCCTCATCAAATCCTCTAACGCTAGCTATGAAAACAGAATTGCAGAAGATAGTAAAGACAACCACAAGGCCTTCTATAGTTACGTAAAGAATCTCCACAGCAATACCCAGATTTGCTCTGAGCTACTGCACAATGGTACCTCCTATACCAAGCCAACAAATAGTGCCAATATACTGGCTGACAGATTCAGTGCCAAATTTACCCCCCAAAGGACCAATCACAATACCAGCAGATTGCCAGGCACCCAGTATTACTGCTGCACAGGTTAAAACAGCACTGTCCAAGGCCAAGAATACAGCTTCTATGGGACCTGACAATATCACTGGCTGTGTTTTACATCAACTGCAGAGTGAACTGGCCATCACAGCCTCACCTCAGGCTTTGTCCCTACCAAATGGTGCACTGCTACAGTCATCCCTCTCTACAAACAAGGAGTGACTACAAACCCTGGGAACTATTGCGCCATTAGCCTGATGAGTCTGATATGCAAGGATGTGGAACGCATCATCATGGACCTAATAAACAAGGATATAGGGAATCTCCAAACTCTGGATCCCGTACAGTTTGGTTTTGTGAAGGGTAGATCATGGCTGCTCAACCTAGTTGACTTCTCTGAGTCAGTCACCAGAGCTGTGGATGAAGGCAAGGTGGTTCATACAACTTCCCTTTATCTGGCCAAAGCCTTTGATACCATTCCCCACTCAGGAATCATAGAAAAACTCACTAAGCTAGGCATCAACTCCTATATCACTAGGTGGGTTGCAAACTGGCTCACAGATAGAACTCACAGTGTGAAAGTAGCTGATCAAGGTCAGAACAGTCACAAGTGGAGTCCCACAGGGTTTGGTCCTGGGTCCTCTTCTGTTTGGTATCTACTTTTCTGAAGTCTAGACCAACATGAAGGGACTCTGGATGACAACGTTTGCAGACAATTGCAAGTTGGAAGCTATTATTAACTCCCAAGTGATGATGATATCCTGCAAAAAGGCCTCACTGAGACCAGTGACTGGTGTCAGAACTATGGCCTTAAGCTCAATGCCAAAAAAATGTGTCATCATCCCCTTTGGAAAAAACTCAGTTCCCATGAATTACCACATCAATAGTAGTCCACTGAACACAGAAAGAGTTATAAGAGATCTGGGAACACAGGTTGACAGCAACCTTTCTTTTGACCACCATATTGCTACTGTGGTCAGAAAGTCCTTCTATGTGGCATATCTCATTACTAAGGGTTTTGCATCCAGGAAGAAAGAGGTCATTGTCTCCCTCTACTCTTCCCTCATTAGACCAGTCATCGAGTACAATGCCCCATTTGGCATGTACCTCACTAGACATGTGGAACAACTGGAGAGGCCAGAAAAGTACCTCACAAAGAGGATCCTAGGCCGTAAACAATTGTCCTATATGGACAGACTCAAAAAACTCCAGCTATTCTCTGTCTCATATCACCTACTTAGAGACAATCTTTGCTTGACTTACAAAGCCATGTCTGACCCAGCTCTGTTAGAAATGCTACATCAAGAAATACCAATCCCTCTGCACCACACACTCCAAAGAGCTCAACCTCTTTACCACAGTCAACAGAACATGCTGAAGGGACAGGTTCATAACCCAGAGACTGTCCATGCTATGGAATAGACTTTCCTTATATGTAAAACAGAGCACCTCACTGGCCCTTTTGAAGAGAAATCTTGATGAGTGGATGGGAAATAGAAAATTTATCCCGGGGATCACTCCAGTTGCTGTTCTCGATAGAGGCACTGGGAACTAAGGTTGGGTGGCAAAATGTCAGGGTAATCCTATGGGTTAGGCTTGTAAATGCCTCAGGGGCATTAGCCTAGTACACACTTATGAACCTATACAACCACCAATGGTAGATACTGTAATGTCACGAAAATAAATAAACAAAAAAAAAGTATCACCACCATGGCTATAGTTAAAAACAACTCTAATACCATGTAAAATAAAAGGATAAGCGCTTATTATCATAAACCATGAAACAATTATGGTGAAACCACAAAGAAGAGATTACAATAATAAATTAACCCTAAAGGTAATAGTAGTGACAAATGACTTTACGTGAACTGTTGAAATTTAAACAGTAGAAACTATTATAAATTTCATATGAAAAAAGAGGATATAAGTCATATTCAGAACTGGTGAACAATAACACTGTGTAACGCAGACTATAAGAATGTAAAGAAGTTAGTGCTGGTTAGAATGATGAAAATAATTAAAATTTTGTGTTTATAGGAATATATGGTGATAAAAATTAAATGTATTAATAATGTCCATATCATTAAAAGAAGTAGTATATTACAGACAAGGATGATCTGTGTCATGAAAAAGTATGAAGCATATTACTTTGTTATGGGTTTGGAAGCAAGATTTTACATGTGCTTAACAATATATACAGGAATTTGTGGACTGAGCTATTGATAAATGGATGGATGAGTGAAAAAAGAAAGATGGATAAAAGAGTCAGACAGGGATGTCCATTGGATGGAAGCATATTTTCCTTGGTAATGAGTGTACTATGATGGTTAAGTGATGGTGAATTAAAGGACGATAGAAAACATTAAAGGGTATAGAAATTAGTGGAATATGAGTGTATCCTGATGATGTGAAATGCTAAAACTGTGTTATGGATTGTAGAGTTAAGTCTCATATAAATAGAATTTAGCATTAATAAGGTGGTATGTAAAGGTATAGCAGATAAAAAATTAGAAGGAATATCATTTTAAGAGAAGGAGGTTGAGTCTTTGGGGGCATATTTTGTTTAAAAAGAAAGAATGGAAGAATAATAGAACATGGTTATCCAGAAAATGACAGATGCTGTCAATTTATGGAAAAGTATTGCTTTCCTTGTGAATGCAACTAGTCCAATGATTTACACAGTTTTTCTTTGTATATAATGTTCAACTTATTTTTCTATCTAAAATACAGGTTTAATATTTATTTATTTAACATTTGTTTGCCAGGAAAGTTAAACTAGGTCAATAAGCAATAATCCTGTCAGAGAAATATACATGAGTAGATTTCAGTGAAATTTAACATTTGCTAAGAAATAAACAGTAAAGTGTAGGAACACAGCTTTGGTTTTACAGCATCTGGGCAATAAATAAGCATATGCAAAGTTATAAGACAGAAGAGAGAGATTGAGAGAGTTATAAAGGTATTTATTTTAACAGTGCTTTTTGTTAACTAGGTGTAGAGCAGGAAGAGAGTCATATGCTATGACAGTAAAAAAAGATAGAGGGGAGAGGTATGAGAGGAAGGGAGAAGAGTATAGAGTATAAAATTAGAATAAAGATAGATAAGTGAAGGGAGGTATGAGTGATGATGGGGGTTAGGTAGTAGTTAGCATAAGGGAGAGAGAGGAGGGAAGGGGGTGAGAGGGATGGGGGGAGTGTGTGCTAGGAGGCATTTTTATTAATGTGCCTGTGCTAACCTAGTGAGAGCAGGAGCAGAGCTATGTATTAGATAGGAGTATTTTAGAGTAGCTTTAAATGATTGGAGGTAATGTGTTGAGCTAATAGATATGGCTGTGGAGTTCCATGGTTTAGGAGCAGAGTAGGAGTATAATCTGTATCCAGCGGACTTGATCAGTTTATATACGGCTAGAAAGTTGTACACATTACTGTAATTGCCTACCAATACTGTTGCTGTGTTCTTTTTTCTGTATCAGCCAATATTTACTCTGGAACTGCTAATGCTAATTGTTGATTTGCTTTCTCATGGTACTGCCTTATGACCCAGGAAGTGAATAAAAAGGGTCATGTGCTAGCTCACCAGCCTTGTTATCAAAGAAAATAAGCAAATAAATAAACCATCACTTAAAATAAATATATTTAATTAATGGACCCTGGGTGGAAATTTCTGGATAAATGAATTAAATTTTGACTACTAAGAGATGAAAAAGAAATCATAGATATTACAGCTGTTTTTAGTGGGAGGGGGCATTTTTAAACCTTATAAAAACTCTACATTATACAATAAAATGTTGTTAGTATTCAAACGCATGCACACTGATTGCATGGCCTAATCAGCATTGCTACTAACCAATAAAAGAAAGTCTGGCCACTTGTCCTTGCATATTTTTTCATCTAGGGCCTTGGCTATAAACAAGGGGGTAAATATAACACATTATTGGAGTATTTGAGAAAGGAAACAAAACCAGCATATTTCAGCTCATGAAGGCTATACAAACTGCATACACATAGGGAATAGAGTCCTAGATGCAAACACTGTGAGGGAGAGAGGAAATCATGCAGTCATCATAGTACCCAGTGCAAAGGGTAAGATAAACAATCACAGAGCAGGAAAAAGACCTTGGGGTGACAGAGCAGAAATGAATTGCTCAGTACAAACAGCAACATCTTCAGTCAGGCCACTAATAAACTACATTGCAGTCTTTGGAGGACTAACTGCAAGAGTAACACGGTTTTATTACCACTCTACAGACATAATACATCCTAATCCCATCTACACAAAAAGTAAGGTATTTTAATAAAATAGCTGTTGTATTTTCACAGTGGTGGATAGAGCAAGGAATGCACAGTAGGGTTTCGACCAAACAGTCAGTAATGGACATTGTTGTAGACATTAAGCAAAAAGAGTTAGTCATAATAGGTTGATAATGCATTATTTCTGAAAATCTTATATTTGCTAATGTAAATGTTCTTTTTGTAATCAGCAATCTGAAATATTTTATTTTCTTTGTGATAGAAAGAAATATGTCTAGACCATAGCACTGCAAACATTTTTAAATAATCCAATAATCCTTTGTGCACCGTTCGCTCAATTATCATTAATTTCTTTCAGTGATGTGTTACCGAGAAATTGCTACTGAAATAAAATATTTAAAGGAATATTAAGCAATTTTTTATGCTGAAAATGTTGACAAGAATGAATGTGCCTGCCAAATGCATGTATGTAAATTGCTTTTCTTTTCTGTGTACCAAATAATAAGTCAGTTCTGAGCCAAGTGGTCATTATCCTTACATTTTATTCAAAAGAAAAATGCTTTGTCCATTAGCATATTTCCTGCTAGACTACTGAATACACATTTGAAGAAACCTTTTATAAATGTGCAGTAAGGCAAAATATATGCTAGAATAAGTAAGAAAACAAGAACAATGTATGGGCTGTTTAGCATAGAAGAATAATGTGTCAAGTTTACAGTAATTAATTCAGTAAAGTCATTCAGTAACTTTTGAAAAAACTGAAGTATAACAAATCTGTATCTTTAGCTAATATCTATGTACAAAATGTGGCCAAGAAAGCAGAAAAAGTATGCCAATTGTTTCACATAATAGATACGCCATAACAAACATCTATTATTCTAGTTCTGTTGCTCAGGGTAGATTACTTTAATTAATATTGGACACAGATGCATCAAATAAAAGAACATATCAAAAGTAATGACAGAGTATTAATGTTTCCTACTTCTTCCTGACCTAGCCAGTCAAGACAATAGGCCACAGTAGACATCTGCAGAGATAGATGACTTTCATACAGAAAAGATAACATATTCAGAAAAGCTCTGACTGCAAATGAATAACAACATTAAATAATTGTTTGCAAAATGATAGACAGATTAGGAATAATTTCTTGGTAGAGTGCATATATAGACTTGGAGCACAGCATGAGTAAAGTCCTTGAGGCATGAATATCTTAAACCAGAAATGGCTCTGCATTTTATAAAGGCAGTCATGCAGGTTATAAACCTGTTCCCAATCAGCTCAGAAAAAATAACATCTGGAGCATCAACACGAAAATGAGGCATTTTGAAAAATAAACTATTTATTTTATCAACAACAACAGTTCAAAACTGATAAAAGATAAAAAAAATACTAACTAAAAATATCAAGCGAAAGAACATCAGAAGAAAGATAACAGAATATTCATGTTTCACTGTACATATCTGACATAAGTATTCCCAAGCTGCTGACAGTACATTATTGTTGGTAAAAATGTTATTCTTTGAAAATCATTTCCTAGTCTGTATTATTAGTGATTTCTGTAGCGATTGCTACAGAAGGCAGAAACCTAAAATATCCCCAATGTATGCAGCAGAGAGCATTTGTTAAGTTATAGAAGTTATAAGCAAATTCTTTTGGGTTGGTTTACATTAATTCACATACAACTCAAGCCTTGGTCATTTAGAGTGAGGTAAGCTGATATTGTCTTGTATTTCATTTCTGACCCCAACAATTAAACTGAGGAAGGGTACATATGCAGACTTTAGACAGATATGATGCCCCTTTATAAGCCTTCATTTACGCAACTGCAGCCTTAGTTCAGGGTTGAACAGAGCCATGAGGTTTAAATTGTAGTCCTTCATTTGCATTGCTAATCAATTAATGAAGGATAATACTGCTGTATGCAGGTTTGTCAAACACCTTACATAGCATGTAAAAAAGGGAGTAACAGTATACATAGTGTGTATACCACTTCCAGCTGTTCAACATCTGTTCTGGTGGTAGTCAAGACTGCTTGTTAACTAACTGTTATGTTGTTTCAAAAACACATTTTCATCTGCATTTTTTGTCCTCTTGCTGCTGTAGTATTGCAAGCATCTCTTCCAAGCTAGCTGCAGTGATGTGTTAGAGGGGCTAAACACATTTTATTGTTGATTTCTGAGTGCGTGTTTAAGTTTGTGTGGGGGTTATTCAAAAAAGTGAAATAACTTGTACTTTTGCACAGGTTATAACCTTGTACATAGTCATATTTCTACTTACATGCTGCTTTGAAGTAACTATGTTCCCAATTCAGACTGTTGAACATGTCTTGTGCCTTGTGCCTGAATTTGATTTTCTTTGGAAATTATCCGTTTAGTCCTGCAAATGACCATTTATGCCTCAATGAAATGTTACACGTTTACCAGCATTTTTTTAACTTTTAAATGTTTTCAATTACTTGGACTAAGTGGCTACATAGACTGTTAGTAGATACAATCCGTGTGAAAAATAACTGGTTCATTTTTGTAGTAATGAACTTTTTCAGATCGAGTATTTTGATGTTTTCCTCTATATTTAGAGCAGTTTATTGATCCTGCTACTGAGTGCCTGTATACAGTTGGTGTGCCTGTATACATAGGTAACTGATGGGCATATTATCCATCAATTATCAAAGTTGTCTGTCATCCTATTTGATGTCCCAAGCAGCATGCATTTCTGTTTGATATCAGACTTAGTTTTTCACTGAGCTGAGTAAACTTGGGAAATTAACACTGACAGCAGCACAAGTGGTGTCTTTGTCAATATCCTCACCTTTAATAAATCTTCTTTTCATGTGCCTCAGTATCACCCCAAAACCCCCTGGAATTCTATTTTCTGCCATGGCCTTATATAAACAATGTTTGCATGTACAAATCCTGTGCTCTCATCTTGGAAGTTTTGATTATGTAAGTAGTAATCTCCAGTCCCTGGGTGGCCACGGTGGTGCAGTGGTTAGCATTGTCGCCTTACAGTAAGAGGTTTTCTGGTTCAATCCCCGGCTGGGTTGCCTTCTGTGTGGAGTCTGCATGTCCTCCCCGTGGTTGCGTGGGTTTCCTCCAGATGCTCCGGTTTCCTCCCACATCCCGAAGACATGTTGTAGGTGGATTGGACACTCTAAATTGGCCCTAGGTGTGAGTGCGTGCATGTGTGAGCCTTCAGTGGAAGGCTGGGTGCTGTGCTGGCAACTCAACAATGTAAAAACTCTACTGCCAATCATGAGTGGACAGGTGATCCACTGTGGTGACCCCTAACCAGGGAAAGCCAGGAGAAGAAGAAATCTCCAGTCCCTACTTCATCTGCTTGCTCATGCTGTAACTCTGTTGTAGTAATCCTCTTGCTGTCCTTTTTCTCTTTCCTTACACTTCTCCTCTCCGACCAGTAAGTAGTCAATTTCATGCTGTTGTCAGTCCATAAATCAGTGTAAGGAAGGTATGTTGATGCATTAATTTCAATCCCGCCATGTAAAACTGGCACCTCCTGCAAGCTATTTTCCTTCTATATGATTGCACTTTTCAATCATATTTTATGTGTGCCAGCAGTGGTTCCATAAAGACCCATATGACAGGGTGAACAAATCAGCCCAGGATAACCATTTGAAATGCCGGGACCTGCAAGAGTGACTGAATGCCTGAAACAATGGACTTACATATACTAAGTCTGAGCTATCATTTCTCAGAATATTCCCTTTTCTCCAAGATATGGCAATCTCAGAATTGGTATATATAAATTCAAGGTCTGTGAGGGATCTTGCAGGAATGGTTTGCCCCCCTCCCCCCAAAAAAAACAAGTTTAAAGTAGAAGAACGATTTTAGATCCCCATGAGAAAAGGATGGTAATACCTGGACAGAAATGATTGTTTAGAATGGCTTCCTTGACCTGAACATGACTGGTAATTATTTTTGGACCTGCATGCTGTTCTTCTACTGCCCATAAGAATCCTCATGTTTAAACACAAAGCTCTCGCCTTTGTAGTAAGCATATGATCCAGTAGTAAAAACAATGGTGAAGGAATTCATTGCAGTGAAGTGACAGCTAGGGGGGGGTCTTTGGACATGATGAATGTGTACTGAGGAAGTTATTGCAACCACTACTTAGCAATATGGGGTCGCCAGTTACTGGACAGGGAGATTGGAATACATAGGCCAAGAATGTGTGGCTACTTCATTATAACTGCCATGATTTTTCAGGGTAGACATTTACTTATATAAACTGCAATAGCCAGAATAACACACAAGTCCTTTCCACATACTCTGCATTGCCAGCTAGACATTGGTAACACAGTTCTGTTGTATGTATCCCTATAGGATCCATTTATTCTTGAATGTACAGAATATTGAATGATGTTCTCACTGGCTTAAGATATCAAAGTCTCTTAACATTGAATATTGCTAGCACATACATATGGAAATTGCTGCACGGATGACTGGTAGTTTGTCCTTTCTCCCCTGTTGTGCAATATCAGAGGTAGAATATATAAGTTTGTGAGAAAGTGAGGGGTATGGGGCGGGGGGGGGCAAAATATTTTTTTTTCTTGTTTTTCGTCAATCTGGATTTTGATTTTTTCATATATGAATGATCAATGTCATTTTACTGAACAACCAAGTGATTCCTGCTTAAGTGACTTACTCTGAGTCATGTAATAGGTAAATGGAGACCGAGGGACTCAGACTTTTGAGTACTTCGTAGATTTAATCCTCTGTGCTAACTTTAGACACTATGGTTATAGTGCAGGAATATTATCAATTTCAGACTATATATTTGAATTCCCCATTGTGTATTGGTAACGCCATTCTTCCATGCTAGTTTCTGATACAGTGCACTGTCCTTATCTTCATGCTGGTGTTAGTCTCTTTTGAAAGGCTTTGTTAAATGGTGTTGAATAACAGGCAGGTTCTGCTTCATTTCTCTTCTCCAGTACTGAAACAGATGCAGTGTTTATCAAATGTATCAAAACAACACTGTTCTGTGTAACCGCTAAATAATTTATTATGTTAGATCCATGCCTAATATACAGCAAATTATTATACTGACAGCCCATTATATCTTAAATGTTTCCCCAAGATGTAATCACTAATAACCCAATGCTTCACGCAAGGATTCACTGGTTTACAAATGATGACCAAGGAGTTAGTTTCACTCTTTTTTCATTGAAAACATGTAGCCAAATTAAGGAGTCTCATCTTTAGTTTAATGTACTGCTATCCCAATAAATTGCATATATGTAAGGATGAAACATAATTGTTCCTAAGTTAACAAATTTTGTCTGCCAAAAATGGCAGTAGAAACACTTAAAGCATGAGATACTCATAGTAGCTTTGATGCTGAAATGGTGCCAGCTAAGCATGCAACATGTTTGGTTTTCTTTTTATCAGTCTGCCCACAAGAAGAGTTAGTCAAACTATGCATTAAAGGTAAAAAAAAAAAAAAAACTGAATAAAGGAACTTAGACAATATCAGCAATAAAAAGCTCTAGGTAACTGTTTTCCTGTCATTTCCATTTGCTATAGATGTACTATAATTTCCAGAGTCTGAAATACTCACAGCAACAAGTTGAGAAGTTTTGTTTCACTTAAGAAGTTGTCTCAAAATTAAATCCCCTAGTGCACTCTGGTCTTTAAAAGCACTTTTGTTTATCACAATTAGTTAGCAGTAGTATCTCTGAATCACCAGATCTATTAATAGCTGCCAGCAGCTGTTTTATTTTATTTGAGAATTTGATAACTGGGTGGGTAAGTTGGTCTATAGACCCTTTTCATTTACCACTGAGATACAGGTTTCGTAAAAAAATGGAAGTATATAAATGTGCACGTGGGCCATCAGCGTGCACGCGTTTTCATATAATAATAATTGTACAATACATAAAGAACATTGTTATGTACATTCCTATATTGCATGTTTATTTACATAAAGGTAGAGAAAGAAATCTATGCGTATTAATTTATAGTAGACTATTTACATATGATTAGAAATTAATTAAAAATGATGTACAAGTATGTAGAAGAAGACTATGCTTGATATGCCTGAAAAAGTTAAACTGTGTAGTTACAATTAACCAGTGTCATGAATGCAGAGACACTTGGATTAATTTTGTAGACATTCCTTGAGGTGTTATTTTATTGTTGCTAGTGTTTCAGAAATGTTTCTGTCAATAGGTAAAGAGTTCTATATGGCATGTCCAATTCTATAGAAGGCTTTTTTGCTAGAGTAAATTTTAATCTAGTTTGTCAAAGGGTGACAGAGTCTTCTTGGAAGTTTCTAAGTTAGTAGTTTGATTCTCTGATTCTTTTGAGGGGTGGGTAACAGCACTGTGCTAAGATTTTAAAGATCAGATTACTTGCTAGAAATTGGGGTCTGTTGTTTAATGGTAGCCAGTCAGCATTTCATATAGAATGCATTGTTCGGGATTTAGATCAGCAAGTCGGGCAAATTTTATATTCACGTGTCTCTGTTTTTTGAGTATTTTTAGATTAATGGAGGGCAGAAAAAGGAGAGCATATCCTAGTTTAGGAATCAGTGCATTTTTGGCTTTTGCATATATCTGGCATGTGTATGAAGATGTCAAATTTAATTGCTTACAGTTTCACCTGATTTAGTACTTTGGATATAATGCTATCTGTATATAAATTAAAGGTATGGAGAGGGTCTGGAATTACTGAAAGTTAGGTTGACCCTCAATGGTAAATTTGTCTGCTATTGGTTGCTAGCACTTTAAGAATATGTCACTCAAAGTTAAAAGAGAGAGAGGAGAGAGGGAGAAAGAGAGAGAGAATGTCAAAAAGCTGACATAAAAAGGGAGCAGTGTTCAACATATTAACTCTGTCCTCAAAAGGAAACAATTCCCACCTGCCCCCAGTACCTGTACATTTATTCTTAGGCTTAACCCCACCCCTAATTACCACCAATTAGGCTACACCACTAGTTATCCCCTCCCCCTACATCCAACACAATCATGCTACTACCTAATATAATAACAATCCTAACATGCGTATTTCTAGCTCACATTACATCCTACCAAGGCTCCACAGTCACATGCCCCAACAACTTCCACTGTACTCTCTCAACACCCTCCCTCAAATACTTACGCTATAAATACACAACCCCTGCCACCAAAAACATCTTCCCAATACACACACTCCATTACCAAACACGTAAACCACTCAGAAATAAAATATCCCTAAGATACCATAAGCAATTTACTATATATATAAAACATATCCTAAACACCCTCTATAAACTAGCCCTTGCTGGAGACATCCATCCAAAACCTGGTCCTCCCAAATCCAACCCAACCACAAACCCTAGTCCAAGCAACCCCCCCCCCCCCACAACTCAAATCCTTGCCAACAAGAAAACAACAGACCTACTTATAATGTGCCTAAACATCAGAAGCGTATGCAATAAAATCCAAGAACTACATGCCAGCATAAGCACATATTCCCCTGATATTCTCTTCCTAACTGAAACCTGGCTTAAACTTCACATCAGAAGTGAGGAAATACTTCCACCTGAATACAACATCCTTCTCATAGACAGATTGTCCAGAAAAGGAGGTGGTGTAGCACAGATATTTAAACACCACCTCGCTATTCAACTCCTGAACACATCTGCCCCTCACCACAACAATGAAGAAATCCTTTATGCCAATCTCAAACTAAACACAAACAAAACAATCAATATCATAGGATGCTATTTCCCACCAGGGCTAAATATTACACCTCTAGAAAATCTCTTGAGCTGGGATACTCTATCTCTACCCCAGGAAACCATCATTCTCGGTGACTTTAACATCAACTGGCTATCCTGTAATAACAATCTCCCAACCATTCAACTTAATCTCCATGGGTTCACTCAACTCATCCAATCCCCTACCCGAATCAGCAAAAATCCTAACAATCATACCTTACTTGACTGGATCCTGGTCAACAAAGCCCCTCACTCTTACTTAGGAGGCTGCTTACCTGACAGTCTTAGTGACCACTCCCCCACTTTCCTAATTTGGCACAATACAAATAGTCAGAAGCCCATTATCCACAGGCAAATATGGAACAAGTCCAACTTTAACCACAACTCCTTCATCTCCTCTCTGCAAAAAATTAACTGGTCACCACTAAAATACCTCAATCTAGATGAGGCTGTCCACTTCTTCAAGAGTACCTTCCTCTCCATCCTAAACACCCACGCTCCTGTAAGAAATGCCAAAGTCAGATTCAGATATGCCCCATGGTTACAAAAGACCACCAGAACCCTAATGAAATCCAGAGATAAGGCCTGGGAGAACTGGCGACTAACAAAAAATAACTCAGATAGGCAATCATTTCTTGAACTAGGCAATAAAACCAAAAAGTAAATAAAATTAGACAAATCCCTCAACTATAAATCCACCCTAAACTCTACCAACCACAACCCTAAGCAATTCTGGTCCACTATTAACACTATCCTCCACCCAGGTAAGGTTGATACCCCCCAGCCATCCAGTCCCCCCTCCTCCAGCAGTATTGCTGAATCCTTTAACAAACACTTCACTGAAACTATAACATCTCTAAACAAACAACACTTCCTTACAACAGCCCCCCCATCTCCCAACCCTAAACCCCCACTCCTCTTTTCTTCTTCATCTCAGTACCTAATGCCAACATAAAAAGACTATTGACAAAAGTTAAACCCACCAAACTCGCAGCTGACAACCTCCCCTCTGAATACTTGACAATTGCAGCTGATACACTAGCTTACCCAGTTTCAATTCTAATCAACCATTCCATAACAGAAGGCTATGTTCCCTGGATATGGAAAACATCCCACATCATTTCCCTCCACAAATGCACCTCCTCCACCGACCTCTCCAATTAGTTGCTATTAATTGCTATCCTCTCCCCTCTCTTCAAGATACTTGAAAAATATATCAACACACGGGTCTCTAACTACCCCCTAGCTAATAATCTCCTTTTCAAAGCCCAACATGGTTTCAGGCCATATCATAGCACTACCTCTGCTCTGCTCTCCTTCACCAACACTATACTTCATCATAAAAACAATGGCCTGTTCTCTACTGCCATATTTCTAGATCTCTCAAAGGCCTTTTACATGGTATCTCATGAGCTACTACTCTCTACTCTCCCCAACCTGTCTTTCTCACAATCAGCCTGCACCTGGTTCCACATCTATCTACATGGACACCAGAGATCAGTAATCTGGGATGATAACCTATCAACTCACCTACCAGTTACTCTCAGAGTTCCCCAAGGGTCTATCCTTGGCCCTCTGCTATTCTCACTTTTCGCTAACAACCTACATACTGCCACTACACAAGCATCTCTTGTACAGTACACAGATGACTCTACTCTCATCTGCTCTGCCCCCACTCTACCAGAACTAGAACAAATCACACAGGAATCATTCTCTTCTGTAGAAAGCTGGCTATACAATGCTCACCTCCTACTCAACCCAAGTAAGACAAAACGTCTCCATTTTCAACCTTCCAAAGCCACCCAAAACACCCCCCACTTCAACATTCTCATCAAAGACAATACTATCATTTCTCCATCAAAACACACAAAATTACTTGGTGTGGAAATAGACAACAAACTTAGATTTCACACCCACATATCTCTCACAATAATAAAAGTTCACAAGAAACTTGGTGCATTATATCGAAGCCGCCAATTCATAACCAAGGCAGCCGGAATCTAAATAGCCAATTTCCAGGTAATCTCCACCCTACTCTATGCATCCCCCATACTTACCAACCTTAGACAGACAGACCTACACAAGCTGGATGCTTGTTACAACAAAATTGCTAAGTTTGCCACTGGAACCTCCTACCGCAGCCATCATTGTATCTCCCTTAAAGAACTAAACTGGCTAGAACTCCCACAACTCCTTCACTTTAACTCACTTTCGCTCATAAACTTATTAACCACCCACATAACATCCCTTCAAAACCTTCTCCAACCCTATCACTCCACTAGGCCCCTAAGATCAAGCAACACAAATCAACTCACTGCTATCAAACCCAAAAACTCAGCAGGAGAAGACATATTTTCATGTACCATAAATAAACTTTGGAACAATCTTCCATGCTCTATAACTATTCTACCTTCTAGCAGCCATTTCAAGACTGCACTCACATTCCACTTAAATTTGCACTGGCTTTGTCCTTGTTCTAATCCAGACTAACATCCCCACCCTTACCCCCCCCCACATAGTCTCTTAACCCAACTATACTACCGGCACTACTAACCACAGTCAGAATTAGCTAGTTGTCTTTACATACTTTAAAATCTTGTCTGACAACTTTACTAATATTATAAAGGACAAGAAAATGCCTAATCTTGCAACATTTACTGTATATACTGTTGATAATAAATATCTTGTGATTGTATTAAAGCCAACAACCTGTAATGTTGTTTACTATTGCTGGAACTTTGTATCTCTATTTATCATGTACCTGATGTGGAGCTTTTCTCCTTGGTATCCGCTGAAAAAGGACCTGCGTCCAATTGGAATTTCCCGGTAAATAAATAAATAAATAAATAAATATTTTATAGAAAGAAAATGCATTAATCTATTTTACCCGTAATGCCAAAACAATATAAAGCCCTTTGTTTTTGAAACATAATTTAAAACACGTCTTGGTTAGTTCATCTGTACAAGATTTACTAAAGGTAACTTGGTTGAATCTGCTTGACTGAAATGGAATTTTTCATAATTGGCCTTTTATTTCCACTGATGTGTAGTGACCTTGAAATTTACCTTATTAAAGATGGGGACAGAGGGGGTGTCCTCTTTCAGGAGTTGTGGAGACCTGTAAGGAGTTTTCCACTTAACAGAACATAAATCACTGATACTCTATTCAGTCAAGCAGTTTTAACAGATTGGCCTTTAACTGATCTGGGTGTGACCATTCAAACAGTTTCATTTTGACCTTGTCACTAGAACAATTGCAGTATCTCTTTGATACACTTTATCATTTATTTCTTGTTATATTGTGGATTTAATTATTTAAATAAATAAATGACTGAAGGGTTTATGTTTTCAATAATTACCATCAAGTCATTTACATAAGGTAATACTTTTAAAGGAATATGATCTCATATAAATAGTATAATACTGGATCATTTAATACAGTTTTAATGGTAAGGGTTTTTGTTGTTGTTAATAAAATAGTGATGGAAAGAGGGGGTAACCCTGTCTAACTCCTGGATTTTGATATTCAGTATCAGTATTCCATTACAGATAGTTAAGTAGCATTTAGACCAAAAAATAATGCTGCATTTTCCTGAAAGATTAAAGTATTTTAAAATTAAATATAAATATTTTCAATCAGTTGAATCAAAACACTTTTGTGCCTCAAGTCAACATAATGCAACATTAGATTTTAAAGTATTTTTTAATTCTTTTTGCATTTCATAATCATAGCCTCCAAATTTAAATTGGGGTAAACATCATACTTCATAAAATAAAACCAAACTGGTATGGTGGCAATATAGTTGTAACATAATTTACTATTAATTGATTAATCATCTTGTCAGCAATTTTATAATCGATATTAGGAGTGAAATAGGTCTATAAGATCCTAATATAGTTTGGTCTTTTTCCAGGCTTATGTTCTAAAATGACCCTTTCTAGTGGAAAATATATAAAAACTTGATAAGGGGAAAACCCCAATAAATCATACAACTATCTAATGGAAGGTATTAAAATGCACACATACAATTTACAAAATTCATGTGTGAGAGAATCTCGACCTAGAGCTTTTTTTGTCCTCAAAAGAAAAAAAATGACATGCTTAATTTCAGAAAAAGAGAAGGACTCATTAGTGTAATCATTGTATTAAATTTTACAATGCCTTTTAACTGTACTTTATATTCCATTTAGAGCTGCAAATAAAATGATATTAGGGTTTAACTTCCTTAGTAATTATATTTAATGTAATTGATTCATTTCTACCCTGAATGTGTCTATAAAATTTAAATATGACTTTTAAAAATTTCAATTTGAAAAAGAGTCATGATTGTAGGCTTATGTTTTTTTCAAACACCTTTATTGAATTATCACTTGTGACACAGGCAAATTTACATTCGTATAAAAGTATTCATAACATAATTAACATAAACATTTTACTTCACACATGTTGCTATTTGTTATATAACCTAAGAAACATTATATAAATTATTTGATTCCTGCTTTTTTTCTTTTCTTTTTTTTAAACAAGAAACAACTTTATTAAACCATCACTTATGACATAGACAAAGATACATATATACAAATGAAAACAAACCACACTGATGCAATCCTAGTTGCAAGCATTTATATCACAATCCATACTGACACACTCCCAGTTGCAAAAATTATACATCATTTATCATCTAACCAATCTTTTTCAGTCAAACATTACATAACCCATTTAAGTCCTGCCACCTTTTAAACCTCATACTTCCCTTGTATGTATTGTTCCAACAATTCCTATTATTTCCTTTGTAGTTTGCACCTACACTTTTCTAAAGATCTCAATTCCAGTTGTTTTATTTCTGCTAATATATTCACTACTTCTAGTATAGATGGGTTAGATTTTGATTTCCATTTTTCTGTAATTGTTTTTTATGGCAGCCACCATTCTTAGACATAGCAAGACCTTACCATGCCTAGATAATTCTGATCTGAATCATAGATCAGAAAAATCATCTCCCTCATCAGAAAAATCTGCCTACCCAGCATCTCTGACAGTGCATCCTGCAGAGAATCTGTAAAGTCCACCAACTCACCGCACTCCCAAAAAATATGTTCCCAATTACCACTTTTTTCCCTATCACACCCCCAATGTTTGCTGTCTTATCTGTATGTATGTTGGCTTAGAGATACATATATTTCTATACCTCATGCAAAGAACTCAACAAGAATATAATATTTTCAAATGTAGACCATACTTATTATTGTTTATCTCATAATGATTATCCAAAAAAAGGAAAGCTGTTCAGTCAGAAGATCTAATTTCCCTTTCCTAAACTTGTTTTCTATTAAAGTTAAATGAAACCAAATAAAAAAAAAACATGATGTAAGCATTAATAGCTGCCCACACAAATGGAAATGAGCTATCTATTTAAGTTCTATTCGTATATTAAACTAATTCGATCGCTATCATGATCTCATCATGATAAGTGGAATAATCTCCTTGTTAATAAAAAATCCTCTATCACCACTTATAACCTGCTTTATACTTATTGTAATGGTTTGCAAACAACTTGGGAAAAAAGGTTTTATATTATTCATACAATGTACTAAATTATTTAACAAAAATTTAATCATCGGTGGTTTCTTATATCTATGCCTAAAAAAGTAAAACAATTTCCTTGATGATATTTGAACTTCCAGTAATCTATAAAGAATGGTTTGGAAAAAATCTTTTAAAAATTCTATGTAGGCATGTCTGGCCTGACTAATAAAATCTACATTAAAGTCTCCTACTAGAATAATTATTGTTGCATCTGTCTTAATCTTCTTCAGAGTTCTTGCAAAAATAAATATATATATTAAATGGTGCATAAATAGAGCCAACTACAAGATCAAAATATTAATTTTGTATTTTAATCAACGGAATTTATTTTCATCCATATATTGATCCATTATCTGCAAACAATCTAAATGCAATAAAATTGCCACAGTTCTATACTTTTATTCAACAAATTGTAATTGTTACTTGCGGAGTGTATCTTTAGCAAACAAGTGATGTCTGAGCTACAATGTTTCATAAACATAGACAGACTTCTTCTTTTAATTTGCTTATTTAATCCATTAATTTCACCTTGTAATTCTATAACAAAAATAGCTGCCCATATGTACATTGAAATAATTCCCTTCATATTGGCATACTAGAGAACCCCCCCCCCAAATAAAGGTCCATTTCAGTAAGATTCCCCACTTGAAAAGCCATGGCAGAATTTGAATAATTTGCAGTTCCTTCTGAGCTTCTACAGGAAATTATAATTTCAGAACTAAGTCCTTAGAATTTATCTGAAGTCCAGAAGCACTCCTTTTGTCAGAGCATCTTCCTTATATCCAAGAATAGTCTTTTTTTTTTTTTGAAGAATTTCAGGTGGCAGATCTTGAAAAAAACTAATATGAACTTGATTTAACAGAAAATTCCATGTTCTTGTATTGATGAAATTATAATAATTCACAGCAAACAACTTAGTTTGCCTAGTACTGCAGGGTTATAACAAGCTCTGGGAGGGCTCATTCTATGAACAATGCCTGCTATTATATACTTAAATGCATTTTCTCCTCTCTTCCCAATGAATAAAAGATAGATTTAACAGCCTTAGCAAAAGGTTTATTAATATCTAGCTGCTTGGTAGCCTGAGCATTCTTAGCTCCAAAAACACTTCTTTTAACTCAGAAATATTATCCTGAATGTTAGTATTTTCATGAGTAATAGCATCCTGTTTGTTTGCAAGCTCCATAAAGACTGCCTCCAATTTTACAAAAAAGGCAGTCTTTCTCAATATCTCCTCTTTCTGATCAAATAATTATTTTTTTGAACAATCTGTTCCAACATACTTGATAATGACTTAACCTCACTAGCATCACAAGATTTTAATCAGTAGCTGATTGTTCGTTAAATTTCTCTACTTAAATGTCCCTAGTAACAGAATTAACATTAACTGTACACATACCTGAAGTGAAAAAAAAATATTCTCCATATGAACTAAACATGTTCTTCCTACAAACCAGTAGAATATGATTATTCCATATTCTTTTTTAAGAGTAATTTCTGCTTTCATGGAAAGCAATCCTATACAAATGTTCTTGCAGACATAACAAATATTAACTCATTATAGCCAGCTGATGCTTACAGGTGTTTCTGCTGTTATATCCTACTGCCACCTCTAGGTGTCAAATATCATTTGTTCATATTTACATTAATAATTCCAAAACCATGCTACATGCAAAGTACTAAAAAGTTTAATCTTAAAACTTACATAATGCCAAACACAACTGTGTTGATATTTGACCTCTGTGTAGTTCAGATAAGGAAATATTAATTATTGTTAATATAATATTCATTTATATGGTCATAAATTTCATGTTTTCCAAATATCTTGACAACCAAGTAGCACAGACTTGAGTACTTAGCCTTGTATGAAAGCTCTTAGTTTGATGTACAAAATGCTGCTGACAATATGTGTACAACTGTAGTGGTTGCTGGGATATTGTAAGCTGTCAAGAAAATATTACAAAATTAATAATAGTTGCTATGTTCATTGTGACTTATAATATCCAATTTATTTCCTAGGATCCAAAGAATACTATCACTGTAAAATTGTTTCTGCTAAAGAGTTTGCTATTTGTACTTCTTTAATAACCCCCGTGGATCCAGAGATATGAGCATTTGCTTGAAATGGGATTACAAAAGTTGATTCTATCAAAAAGCTTAAGCTCTGCCCATTGGAAGCTACAGTGCAAAGTTCCAGAGCTCCAGTAGAGGGAATGAGTTAAAGTATATTGGTCATGTTTAGAAGCATCTTTGTTTTACAGTTAATTTATTTTCTTGTTGTACCTCTTATGATAAAGGTGCAAATGATTTAGTTTCATTGTTTACTCATTTTCTCTCTACATACGCAAACCCAAACTATGAATTCACAGCTGCTTACCAAAAATGCACATGCTGCTGCAAAGCATTAAAGGTAATTAAAATAACTTACCTCTTGGGGGGGGGTCTGCATTTTATTTATATTGTGATTTCACTACTGTATCACGTGCTAATGTTCAGTGTGAGACCTTCCATGTGCAAGAACTATTTGAGAACTTGCCTTTCTAGGAAGAAAGAAATTAGTTATAATGTATCAAACATGGAAATACACTAGTCTGTACATTATTTTAGGTAGTTAGGCATTATGGGTTCTGTGTTTTTTTTTTTTTTTATGTCATAGCGGAGATTTTCAGGTCATTGAAAATTTTGCAATGGGCTGTCCTTACCAATGAAATAAAATGCAAAAACATGATTTTTGCTTCAAAAACTGTATTTGTCACTGTATATAGTAAGGATGTTATATCCAACTGCAAAGTCTGTTACGAAACACCTGCTTTAGAATATGACCAAAACACTTTAAATAATCATCCTGTTAAATTAGTTCCTGGGTCTTCAGTTGGGACAGGAATAGTACAGTAATATCTGGCTCTGGCTCTGAGCCCAAAATTGAAGTGGCTGAGATAGACCAACAGAATTTTTCTTCCTCCAATGGAGTCTTTCTTTTATAAATCTGCTACATTTTGACTTGTGGTTGCTTCTGCTGTCTCCATTCTCCTCTAATGCATAATGCATCATTTTATCAGCATATGTATCTTAGACAGCAGCCTGCAATGAAAGAAGACTGGTACAGAGTGTCAGGGGTAATGTATGACAGAAGAATGCCAAAGAAGCTCAAAACTAAAGTACAAAACAGTGGTGTGACCAGTACTACTGTATGGCACAGAAATCTAGGCAGTAAAGGAAGAGCAGCTGAGGAAGCTAGAGGTGATGATGATGAAGTGCCTGAGATGGGTGGTAGGATGCACAGTATGGGACAGATGAAGAACTGAGGACATCAGAGCAGAAGCCAAAGTGGCTAAACCTGCAGAAAAATTCAAAGACAGTAGATCATGGTGGTTTGAGCACATGTGTAGAAAAGCAGAAGACAATCTAGTGAACAAGATTTTGGACAAATAAGAAGAAGCCAAGAGGAAATGAGGGCATACAGCAAAGAGATGGATGGTTTGTGTGGAAAAAAGGACCTGCGACAGTCAGGCATAACTGTTGAAGAAGGTAAGAGAGTGGCATTGAATGGAGAGGGAGAGAGATGGTGATAAGTGACATGATCAACAAGAAAACAGACTGCAGGATAAAACACAAAGGCAGTTTTACTCTGATGAAGTCTCATTAACACTGAGGGACAAAAGCACTCAGTTCATTATTTTTGCATAACTTTAATAAAATCTTTACATTTTACATGCATTGCTTGGATCATGTTTGATGTAAGAAGTGGTAATTTGGACTAATTGAAGAGCCATTGTGTTTCATCCTGCAGTCTGCATTAAGCTATAAGAATATTTTGGCTGTTTGGCGCTTTCATTTTGTAATTGGTCTCGTAGTCTGCTAGTATGACCCACAGCAGTGTTTCCAGAGGTCTGGTTCTGGTTCTTTGACAATTCACATGATTCCCTGACTCCATGTACAAAGTGGGATTGATGATGATAATAAAAATGGCCATCATCATAGACAATTGCCACACACAGCACTTAAGCAATTTTAGTACACCAAGAAAAATAATACAACAAACACTTAATTATCAGGCCAGAGATAAAACATATCAGATACTTATTCAAAACTGTGTAATTCCCTGGCAGGTTACACCAGTGGATAAAACTGTATTAGTAAACAAATTATGTTAAACAATAAATGCAGAACATGTGCATTGTTAAGATAAAAAAATCAGAACATGTCAATGTAAAACAGTTCTTGTATACCAAGCAATTTAATGTGATGAGAGCAAAACAGAGGAAAAAAATAACACATTGCATGGTATCAGAGTGGAGTGACTAATGTAACACTTTTCTTTTCAAATTCTTTCTCATCAAATCCAGCATAGCATACTTTGTTCTACATAACTTTGAAATCTGTTTATAAACTTTGAAATCAAGGAGATAAATTATTTAAAGTTAAGATGGATGTCAGAGTGTGATTCTTCCCTATCTGATTGCTTAACTTATCAAATACACAGTAATGTCCAGTTTGATCAAAGCTAAAATTAGTGCTTTTTTAAATTTGTGGAATTATTTCCTGTTTGAAAATACGGTCCTCTACTGAACAAGTCAAATTGTAAAGTAGTTTTCGCCATTTTATCATTTAGTCCCACAAAGAAGAAACATATGTTCTTTTCATATCTCAGACACGAAAGAATGTGACACACCTTTGGAAACCCTCATACAGATATTAAAGATGTAAGACTCCATTGCTGAACACTGTCAGAAATCTGATGACAAATTGTACGTGGGAGATTTATTGTACTGCAAATCTAGTCAAACTGTCCTACTGTCCAGGCATCTCTGAAATAATTTAAAAAGATTTCTTGAAGATTCCAAAGTCCACATGTTAGCCTTAACCTACTCATGGTCCAGTACAGTTCCACACACTGCAACAATGCAGTCTTCCATTATCCAGTGCCTCATAGACATTACAAATTCAGTAAAGAAAATGTCCATACCATGAAGGAATATAAATTTTACTATCTTTTTGACAGGTGGTTATTCTCTTGATGTTCTGATATCTGTTGATGGGCAATACTTTCAAAGAGTGTCAGTAGTGAGAAATAAAGGAATAGAACACTTCTTATTTCTTCCTCGTTTCATTTCTTCCCCATTTCCTTTAATAGGAATGAGGAAATGTTGCTAACTTTCAACAAGAAAAAAAAAGTATTCCTTTAAGAAAGTAAATTGTATTCAGAAAAGGATTAGTAACATGAAAATAATATAACTGAACAATTCCAATTGTATTCGACTGACATCCAGTAGTATTGCAGCAATCGGCAGGTAAACGTTTCTACTGGGTTAATTTCTCAAATTCTTTTGGATTTCTAATGCCATAATGGGAATGACCCCCATTCTAAGTTGGGGTATGATTAAAGTTATTGAAATTACTGTTGTTTCAATCTTAGCCAAAAGTGCTCTTTGCAGCACCCGTAAAGTGTATAGAATTAACTCCTGCAATTCATATGGAGTTACATGTATTGGTAGCATATCTAAATATGGCTATATTTTACAAGTATTTTTCTTTTGTCTAATTTATATCTTAATCTTTTTGAATATCTTCTATCTGAAAATTCTGGGCTTCTTGCATAATAGTAACACTACATAATTTATTCTTTATCCTCAATAATCTACTCTATTATCTTTATGACTCTTTTTTGGGCCTGTCAGTTTTTTTTTTTTTTTTAGTTCGACTACTACTTCCTTTTACAATGGAGGTATAATCCCCCTGAGACTGGTCTAACCTTATTGTAGGAATGTATACATGTCTTGAGAATTGTACATTGTCATTTTTTCCAGTCCTGGCACAAGTATGCATACCAGGATTAGTCATTTTTTTTATCTTGGGACTTGTGCACACAGCTATCTTTTTTATTTTCAGCCTATCTCTGTTCATGATATATTCTATATTTATTTATTTATTTATTTATTTATTTCATATTTGTTAACCGGGTTGGACCAGCTGAGTTACAAAAAAGCATTTTCAATGGAGACATGAGCAGAAAAGATCCAATAATGTCTACAGCAATAAATAGTAAAATAAACATTATGCATAAGATAAAGTATAGTACAGAGTGAAATGCCAGTGTACAGAACAAATTATAGTTTTCCCATAAGAAAGTGTGACTATTAAAAACATAAACATACAAATAGTTTAGTCACAGTGCTGAAAGGCAAGCATGTTCTAATATTTACAAGAATTAGAAGTAATGCCAAGACACTTCCTAAGTAAAGTTGTAGAATGTGAATAGACAGAGGTATACGGGAGGTTAAGTGGGGTGATTGCAGTGACAGATGTTTGGAGTTAAGCAGGTGATCTTTTAGTGTCTTTTTAAAGTTGTTGGCATGAATTATACTTCTGATAAGTAATGGAAGTTTGTTCCAGCTATGAGAGACAGTATTTATAAAGGTTGTTGCCTATATTTTTAAAGGATTATAGGTCAGTAGTAAGAGTTAGTTGGAACCCTGAAGAGAATGATTGAGGGTGTAATAGGACAGAAGTTTGGAAAGTGATAGGCAGGTAGTGGGGTTATTGAGAAGCGAGTGAGCAGTTTGGAGTTGAGTGAGAGTAAGTTGATGTCGAAGTTCAAACCATTGAATTTTCTGTAGGGCCAGGCTGTGGTGGGAGGAGTACGGATGATTTACAACAAATTGAACAACTTTATTGTATGCTCATTCGAGTTTGTGAATAACAGAAGATTGTAGGTTAGTCAGGATAGGGAAAGCATAGAGTAGGGTGGGTAGTAAAAAAGTTCGAGCAAGGGCACATTTGGATTCTGCATTAAGGTATTTTTTATTTATGTAAAGTAGGCCTACATTTTAGTGGGTTTTTTTTGATGCTTTGGACATGTAGGTCAAATTTTAGTTGGTCATCAATAATGGTGCCTAGGAGTTTAGTTTGTGTTTCAACTTTTATAACAGTGTTGTTGAGAGAAGAGATTAAAAAAGTAGATTTACAGTGGAGAGGGAGTTAAGCAGAAAAAGGAGGAGCTTTGTTTTATTGGGATATAAAATACAGTTTATATATTAGTGTCATCTTGGTGAGATTTTGTGAAAGCAGGGTCCACCTCATGAAGGTACTCATCAAGACTTGAGGATGAATTTAATTCCAGCAATACTGCTCTCCGTTTTTTGCTGGTTTTATCATATTTCCATTCAGCCCCCTTATTATGACTTTTGGTTTAATGTCTTCAAGTCTTTTGGGTTTCTAATACCATGACAAGAATGAACCCCATTCTTAAGTAAAAGTATGATTAAAGTTCATGAAATTAGTATTGTTTCAATCTTTGATATTTGCCAAAAGTGCTCTCCGCAGCACCTGTAATGTGCCCAGAATTGACTCCTTCTGTAATTTGTACAAAGTTACACGTATTGGTAGCGTATCTAAATAAAACTGCAAATACTGTTTTATGAGACCCACAGCTCATACTACTACTTTGGATGGTGCAGTGCTGCAGTGGTAGCATTGTCACCTCACAGCAAGAGGTTCTTCAGTTTGATTCTTGGCTGGGGAGCCTTCTGTGTGGAGTCTGCATGTGCTTCCTGCGTTTGTGTGGGTTTTCTCTGGGTGCTGCGGTTTCCTCACATGTACAAAGACATGTGTCTAGAGCATTTCACCCTCAGCTTCTCCAGAAAATTGACTTTGTTCCAAGTCTGACTTTCCCGGTAAACAAATGTTAAATAAATATGGGCACCTTCTTCCTCATTTTTGAATGCAAATTGTTGTATTTTGTGACTTTATGTCTTTCTCTACGTAAGAAGCTGTAAACACTGGGTGTAGCAATTTCAATAATCAATGCTAATTTTGTCTTCTTTTCATGCACTACTATATCTGGTTTTCTTGCATTTAATTTTTGAACTGGTGGTAATGGGTAATCCCATGCGATATAAATTTCATCATTCTCTGTAATGTTTTCTGACTCATGTTTCCAATGTTTGTCAGCTACTTCAGTATTACAATGTTTGTGCAATCCCCACTGCAAGTCTTGCCACTTTATTATGCCTTTCAGTATAGGTCATTAATATTAACCTTTCATCTTTTGGTTTACTTCAACTCTCCTTAACCATTCCTGTGCCAGATCCTGATCAACATGAAGTTGTTCCACAGTTTTCTGTACTTGCAACTATGTTTATGCCATTTCCACATTTCTTGCCTTCTCTTCTGATCCTTCTCCTTATATTCTTTCTTTTGCTTTTTGGCACGTTCGGTTTCTGCCTGATTTTTGACTGCTTCTGGTTTGGTTACCATTCACGCTTGGCACCAATCTACTTATGCTAAATTTAGCAGAGAAATCATCTTATATTTGTTCTCTTCATGTTTCAAAACTTTCATTATGTTTGGATCTGGAGAGGCCAACGATATGTATGCAGTTCTGCGAGTGCAGATCTCTACATGTAATCAGTTTTGGGGAGGCCCATTCATCCTTCAAAAAAGGAATATATAATCTGGGTATACACTGATTTTTATACCTAGTTTGATATGCATGAAGAATTCTTCTTGTTTTCCTTTCGCTGATCCAGTACCTTTTGGTGCTAGTCAATCACACCAAAACTATAAGTTAGAAAAGAGTTTGTCGTTTGTTCCTAGGTATAATGGCTGTTTTCAGTATTCATTTTAGTCTTCTAAAATACTGACATTTCTTCATGTGTTATTGTTGATCCTTCATCAATTCCCAACTATTTATACACTCTTTCCTGCTCAAGTTCCTTTATTTCAGACTCCTGTCCCAGACTGATGTTTTCTTACTGCTGCAGCTTTCCTGCTTTAAATGTTGCTTTTGCACATTTATCAAGACCAAATGACAATCTTGTATCACCTGTGAAAGTTCTAACCACATCTGTTTTTTTTCTTTTGGCTCCTCATCTGATGTACTATAGAATTTTAAATCATCCACAAAAAGAAGATGAGAAGACTTTACACTTTGTTGTTGTCTGGCAGCTAAATGACCTAATCTGTTAAGCAGACAGTGGGTTATGGGTAAGACAAAATAACAGCAGTGACAGAGTCATCCTGGAATATCCCTCTTTGAATTTTTATCACTGGGATAATAATTTGTCCTTCATCATACTTAGCTTCAATGTGGTTTGCTACGCGTTCATGGATACCATAATGTAATTGATCAATGTGGGACGTATCTTATTCATCTGTAAGTACTCCCTTATCCATGAATGTGGGATGCTGCCAAATGCTTTTTTGTAATCTATCCATGCCATACTTAAATTCTTTCCCTTTCTACAATTCTCCATTATGAATTTATTTGACAACAAATGATCCTTTGTTACCATTGTGTTCTATTATCATGATTGAGTTTTCTTCTAAATGACTATAAACTCGGTCAGCATGAATTCCAGTATATAGTTTATAAATCTTCAGAAGGGAAGTTATCGGTATATAGTTTTTAAGATAACTTGCGGGTTCACTCTTAAGGAGGAGTATCATTTTTCCTGATGTTAACCAGGTTGGTGTCTGTTCGGGCTGCACATATAAGTAGTTCTTATTCAGGGCTAAATCTTCAGGTAAAGATGTTAATACTTTTATCCAGAAGTTAGGTACTGCATCTGGGTCTGGGATTTTCATTTAGGAGCTTTTCATATCTTTTTTCAGTTTCTCTGGCCATTACTTCATCCCATTTCATATCATGTATATTTAAACTTCTTAGTGTTTCTTTTGCTTCTGTTATCCATTCAGCATCTTCAGTATGTTCCACAGGTCTTTATAGATATTTCTCCAAAATGTGTTTATTTTCTCTTTTTTGGTAGTGTTTCTATTCCGTTCGCTTTGTTTCCCAATTCTCTATCAAACTTGTTTGGGTCATCAATGAATTGCTTATTATATACTTTTCTTTTATATTTATCTGCATATCTTCTACATTTTTTCTGCCTGTGCTAATATCTTTAGTGTATTATTTGCAGTACTGTACTATAGAAGTGTTTTTGTTGATATGTTCCCTCTTCTGTACTCTTCTAACCATGACCCTTCTTATCTTAATTGCTTTATAGTTTTCACTCTTCAAAAACTTCCATGCTGACATTTGATTTCATCCTTTCCTTTCCCTTATTGCCCTGTAGTTTTGTAGTAAGACTTTAGCTGTTATTAACTTAGCTGTGCAGTAATATATTCTATTTACTTCTGTTACATTTTCTGTAATGTATATCTTTCATTGATCTGAATATGTCTATCTATCTCTATTAAATCAAGCAACTCTTCCCTTAGATTTTTTTCATCTAAACTGATGGCACATTCATTATTCTCCATTTCCTGTTGGCATTCTTCAGAAAGTTCTAGAACATCTTTCTGTGATATATTCTCTTCAGTCAGATCCTGTATTATCCATTGCTCTTTCATATGGGAACTCACTGGCCTATCACTTCCTAACATTGACTATATCAGAGTTGCCCCCATTTCCTGCTCTTTCCCTTGCTGTGTAGCTCCAGCTGAACTTCTGCACTGGATTATCACTGAAGATCCCAGGGTGTCTTTATGTGGCAACTGATCAGGTGCTTCCTGTTCCACCTGATTCTCCTTAATTTTGGGACTCATTGTAACATCATGCTGTGACATTACCAGATTTGGATTTTCTACACTAAATCCTTCTCTTTGCAGGTAATCCATAAGTTCAGTTTATATGTTTTAACTTCTCCATTACTAATCTTCTTTTCTACAGTTCCCCTTTGTTTTCTTATTTTTTGTATTGTAAAATTTTCCATATCCAGATGTTTTTCTCAGTATTTCCTCTTCAATATATTTGGTGCAATTTTTTTGTATTGAGTAGTTTTACTTTCTCCTTTACGTAAATATTGTACCATATTAAATCTAGTTTTCTTTTTAATGTTCATATTTCTTCTTCCAATGTCTCCCACTCTACTTGTTTCACCTTTCTTTAGACACTCATTGTTCCATCATGCTGTGACATAGCCTGTGTTAGACTTTCTACACTAAATCCTTCACTTTGCAGGTATTCCATAACATCAGCTTCTATCTGTTTAACTTGTACTTTACTAATCTTCTGATATATGTTCCTGCCTTGTGATCTTATTTTCTGCATTGTTAAATTTTCCATGTCTGGGTGCCTTTGCCTTATTTTTCTTCAACTATTTTTGGAGCTGCTTTTTTTTTGTATTGATTATCTTGGCTTTCTCCTTTGCATTAATATTGTACCACATCAGATCTCTCTTTGTTCCCATGTCCATGTTTCTTGTTATACCTTTCAAAAATATCTAGGTTTTGTTTTTTACGTATATTTTGCACTTCCTCAGTCATTTCCTTTTCCCAAGTAGCCTAAGGTCTCTAGGTCTATATAATGTTCTCCATGTCATGAGTCTGTTGTATTAATGAACACAAATTTGCATTTGAAGCTTTTGGCAGTTTTTCTTGTTCAAGTATTTTTTTGTTTCCACTAATTTCTCTCTTAGTCATTTTGAATATCTTCTATCCAGAATTTCTGTGCTTCTTGCATAATAGTAACAATACAACATTTCTTTCTTATCCTAAGTAGTCCTTTCTATCATCTTTATGGTTCTTTTCTGGCCAGTCAATTTTGCTTGTTTTTTTGTGGACTACTGCTGCCTTCTACAACAGTTGGGGACATCCATCCCCTGAGTCTGGCCTAACCCCATTGTAGGAATGTTTCTGTGTCTTGAGGATTCTACACTGACATTTTTTATACTCCTGGCATATACTTCTGGCACTAGCATGTCTACCAGAACTGGACACCTTTTTATCCTGGGACTTGTGCACACAGCTGTCTTTTATTATTTTTAACCTACTTATGTCCCTGATATACACTATATAAAATACAGTCTATATAACAGTGTTGTCTTGGTGAGAGCTGGTAAAAACAGGATCCACCTCCTGAGGGAACTCAGCAAGGCTTGAGGATCAATTTAATTCCAGCAATACCACTCTCCTTTGCTTGCTTATTTTATCATCTCACCATTTGGACCCCATTCATTGTCAATACCTACATGTATTCTAAGATTGTTTTCTGACCCTTTAGTAGAAATAGTCACACTATGCTCAATTGGCTTCTATTGTTTCAATGCAAGTTTTTATATAAATAAGTCAGTTAAGTCATATGGAATGCTCATTGTCAAATTATTATGTTGAATTTTCTCCATAAGTATTCAGTCCTAGGACATAAAAACTGCCTGCCTCTGGGCATACATTTCTGGAACGATTCACATTATCTTGTAAATGTTAAGACCAAAAGCTGTGCAGCACTCATTCCACCCTTTATTGTTTTATGAGTGCAGTTAAATTCATTTAAGACAAATTCAACATCTTTTTTTCACATATTAGTTTAATCTATGGTTGCAGTCAATATGATTGAGAACTTCACATTTAATACAATGATTTACAGGATGTGATAGGACTGAGTAGTATCTCTGCAAAATTTCTTTAATGCATAATTAAAATATACAATCTTGTATTCATACTGTTTATTTTCATTAGATACACTTTGTTTCATTGTTGTGATGTTTCCTTTTTTCCAAAAGTTTCAGATTTATCCAGTACTACACATTTTTAAATCAACAGTTCTAATATGAACTTATCCATCTTAGCTTTAAAATCAGAATCACCAAGTATTTCATATTTTAAATAATACAGTTTTTTGAAGTCAGCCTTTTCTGTAGGTCAATCTTTTTTGTATCATCAAGCTCTCTAAATGGCTATTTTAGGCTGTTGTGGTAGAGCAAAGCATTCTCCAAGCTAATATTCTTAGGATCCATTTTGTCCTTGCTGGATGGTGCTTTAAACTTCCCTCTCACTATCACTAACATCTCCATTGCTATGCGGTCCACTTGAATTTATATAACAGAGTAATTTCAGTATGTAGCTGTATAGGTTCATAGATTAATACTAGGCTAATTGCCCTTGTGGGCTATTTTAATCCTAGCCAATTACCCCATGTAAGACTCAAACCCTGCACTTCTGTCTGTAAAGTAAACACCTTAACCATTCTGCCAACCTGTCCAGTAATGACAATGATCTCTTACTTACAGATCTAATGACTTTGATCTTCTGTTCTGACCACTGGAAATAACAAATAGCATTATGGTAATTCTCCAGTCATGATCAGTCTCACTTTGCAAAATGGATTCCAAATTACTATTGAGATGAGTTTATTGAAATCCATTTTTAGAACATATAAACTGTACTTATAGACCAGTATTCATATTCAGTTAGAGAAATATGCTTAGGCTGTCCAAGATGTTTGTGGATGATCGCAGCTGAGCAGTGATTCATAGAATGTGCCTATTCCAGTGTGTGAATAATGAGATGAAAACGAGGAATTATGTAAATCATTGTGTGCTGTACTTCATTTGTATTTCACAGTCAAATTTTCCCACTTTTCTGCACTGGTCAAAGGTGCACTATATAAAAAGAAGCCTCACCAAATCTATCAAAGTTGCAGTTGGAGAAAATGCTGTCACTAGCTGCTAGTTTTGCTGTTTCCAGTTCTGAGTGGCTTGTCTTTGCTGGGCCAAAACTGCTTGTACCCAGTGAGATTCCCTGGCCAAGATGGCAAAAATACAAACAAAGGATGACTCATTATAATACTGATAATCAGGAAACCCAGGATAGGTTCACAATGGACAGGGACATTATAAGGGTCTAACTGAGTATGTTTGACCACCATAGGAACACTGGAGGAATGTGTGGACTTCCTTTACATATGAACACCGAGGTATGTACAGTCCTAACTATACTTGCTACAGGAACCTTCAGGAGACAGACTGGGGCCATGTTGGGGATCTCACAGGCTTCTGCCTTGATGATACTGCAGCAGTTCCCAGATGTACTCTTGACATGTGTTGATCAGTATATCTATTTTCTGGTGTCACCTTAGGACTATGCCAGGACTATGCATGCCTTTTATGGGCTGGCACATTTCCCTGAGATACTTGGTGTACTAGATTGCACCCATGTTGCAATTAGGGCCCCTTCTGGTCCACAGGAGGAGTGATACCACAGTAGGAAGGGTTACCATTCCATTAACTGCCTGCCAGTGTGCGATGCATGGTGGTGTATCACCTATGCTTCTATCCAGCATCCTGGCAGTGCACATGATTCCCATATGTGGCACACTAGCTCACTGTACTGCCTCTTCCTACATGGTGGAATGTCTAGTGGCCATCTTGTTACTAAGGGGAAAAATATATAAATATATATTTTTATATTGTATTTAAACAGTTATTTACATTAAAATGTATTTTTGAATTCTAAACTTTTCTTTTTGTTTTCTCTCCCCACTTTTCTCTCCTTTTTTATTATTTTTCGGTGATGCTGGATATCCACTGGAGCCATGGCTTATGATACCAATGATAAATCCACATGGCTATATAACACATCCCTATTCCAGATCCATATTGTCATTGTGAGGTTCTTTGGCCTCTTAAAGAGCCATTTCAGGTGCTTGGATGATTCTGGGGTGCCCTTCAGTATGACCTAGCTACTGAGTGCAGGATGTTTACTGCATGTTGCATTCTGCAGAACATGCACCAGTCTGGTAGTGAAGTGATCCATGCTATCACTGCAACTCCCACTTCCAGTCCCACTACAGCTAATGGTGACCAGACATCAGCAGTTGTAAGAGACCCCATGTGTCAGACTTATGCATGGCATGCAACTGCATAGGTAAAGAGTCAGCATCTAGTTCACATTTATAAAACATGACATTCAGGTTAGTACGTCCTATATTTTAAAAAGCACATAGAGTATAATTGGATGAATGCATAATATCTACGGGCTATTGTGTGTGATGCATGGTCTGCTGTCACTGTTAAGCTGACATACTCTCTCATCTTAAAATATATTTTTATCATTCTTTAGAAAGGTTACTCATATTATTGTTACTTGAAGTCATGCCTGAGTGTTCACTGACTCCTGTTCAGCGATTTCATAAAGTATTGTATAAAAAATAAATCACATTTTTGTCTGCTTTGATGAGTAAGTTCTTCTACACTGCTTAAGTATACAAGTACTGAATACTGACAACAGTAAAATACTTCATGAGTTAAAGCATTGCAAATTCAATGAAAATCTATTATACTGTTTTTTTTATATTATGCCATCTATTCTTAGATTATTCTGTGGTACTGCACATCAGATTCATTTTGCGCTGTTATATACAACATTACAAATGTCATCATTTGTGCAGTGAGGAGGGTGAGGTGGCAGCAGTATAAGTTTATAAGGCAGGCTACTCATTTTTATCTGTCATTTGCTTTTGATATATTTTTCCTGACATTTTGTGTGTGCTACTACTTTTATGTTGTAGGTAACTGCAACATGTAGGAATGGTAATCCATGTAGAATTATTTTTTCTACTTTTCATGGATGGTGTACATACTAGTTTTACAGGGAAGAAAAGCATGCATTTGCAAACTTACCCCTCCACCCCACATTCCTGTTAAATATATATGTCCTTGAAGCTGAAACACAGTAGTTCAAGATCAAATGAGTCATGCAGATCTGCTATAACTAGGATAATAGATAGTTTAAGTGATTTTCAAGAGGGGCTGCCATGAGAACTGTAAGGTAAGTTGGTCTGATGTCATGACCTACTTGAATCAGGTGATCCTGTTGACAATGATCTGGCAATGATGTGTGACCTTCATCATGACCTTGAAAGTGAGGTTCTTGGTGTAGATTAACAGTGACACGGCCAGCATGAAATATGTTGTGCTTGTTCACTTTGACTACTTACATTACTTTCCTGAAAACCAATGGTATTATCATGTGATTCCCCACCACATGTGTCCAAGCAGTACCCAGTCCTATAGCCCTTGCAAGAACTTGATTCTGGTATGTCCTAACTAGTATATGAATGGAGGCAGACACTGATGCTTGGTGTGCCACTATAGAATACATCACTGTAATTACGGCTTTATCCCTACTCCATGCCACTTCAAAATGGTGCTGGAAATCATCACACATACCTTGAAGGATGCTGACCTTTTCCAGCTGAGTTTCTGTGGCACTGGTCTGAGCCCTAACAATGTCACTGTACAATTTATGTTGGGCAGCCAATGCTTTACATGTTTCCTAGGTAGCCGTAAGAAATTCCTGCACTTGACTCTGACACTGTTACCTCTGAATGCCAGTCATCATCCTCAAAGCGTTCCTCTGGGTTTGGAGATACTGGTGTAGAGGTGCAAAGATGTTCCTCCTATATAAGTGTGAGTGGCATGTCAGGTTGTGCTTGACTTTATAATGCAATGTCACTTTCTACAGAGTTACTAACATGCTGTAGGGTGATACATCCTGCCATTAAACTTGGGGACTGGCTGCCACTTTCCTCAGGCTGCATCATCTATATAACTGTGTTATCCTCAGCAGCAGCTGCAGCAACAGCACCCATTCTGCTGATCATCTAAATTTATTGATGTAGTTGAACTTTTTGATTCTGATGTTGACCCTGTAAAAAATTATTTGAAAACATTGATAATAATGCACTTGCATACAGTCAGGTATGTTTGCAAGGGCATGAGTGGTACACTTACCATGCACACTGCTGTCATTTACATTCTGTACTGTTGTACAAGGATTACCTAATAATAATTAATTATGGTGTGTTTAATGAGATCATTCCTTGTCAGCATCCAATTTTCTGTAAAAATATATTCTTCTGATTTAATCCAATCTTTATGAGCAGATGATTGTTTTTGCTGCTGCAGGCATTCATAATATGTAGCAATGCCCAAACCACCTGTAATTACTCCTGTTCCACCATCTTCTGTGCTATAATCATCCTCACAGATGGATAGAAGGTATTTCACTTCTGGTGTGAATTGAATAAGATTCAGAGGCCCCTCTTCCCATAGTGGTATGGGAAATTGCATTCTGCCTGACCTTGCTTTAAAGATTTGCTACCATATCCTTTGCTATTTTCTTCCACTGTACCAATGCTTGATTTCTGTCACCCACTGAATTAATGTCAAATACTACTTGATTGCAGCCCTTGTTCTGACTTGTCAGGGGCCCCTATACCAAAAATAAGTTTCCCATATGTCCTAAATGCTGCCATAAGGACATAACTTTCCTCATGGCTGAAGATATCTTTTCCCTGCTTTGATCCCTTATTTTCCATCATTACATGTTCAAAACAAGAAAAGAGCCGCAGTCAGAACACATAATGATAATGACAGGATGTAATCAGCTTTAAAACAAACCATGTAATTATATATAGAATCTGAGTATAGCCATGCAAAGTTGCAATATATTACTTACAGTTAATTTAGGTCATAACTGCAATCACCTATGTCATAAAAAGCATCCTTGCCCTACCTTCTGCCACTGTTGTGTACTCATAACACTGCCTTTTTATCACTGTCACTCCTAAAATCTCCAGTTCATCACACATGCCTGTTGATATCCTTATCACTGTAGAATTTCAGTAGTAAATAACTGCATTTATACCATAATAATGATCATTATCTCTTATCAGTAGACATTTCCACTACTGCTATCTTATACCATGGTATTGATCGTTATCTGTTATCAGTAGTCATTTCCAGTGCTGTTATCTTATACCATGGTATTGATCGTTATCTCTTATCAGTAGACATTTCCACTACTGCTATCTTATACCATGGTATTGATCGTTATCTGTTATCAGTAGTCATTTCCAGTGCTATCTTATACCATGGTATTGATCGTTATCTGTTATCAGTAGTCATTTCCAATGCTGTTATCTTATACCATGGTATTGATCGTTATCTGTTATCAGTAGTCATTTCCAATGCTGTTATCTTATACCATAGTATTGATTGTTATCTGTTATCAGTAGTCATTTCCAGTGCTGTTATCTTATACCATGGTATTGGTCGTTATCTGTTATCAGTAGTCATTTCCAGTGCTGTTATCTTATACCATGGTATTGATCGTTATCTGTTATTAGTAGTCATTTCCAGTGCTGTTATCGTATACCATGGTATTGATCGTTATCTATCAGTAGTCATTTCCAGTGCTGTTATCTTATACCATGGTATTGATCATTATCTGTTATCAGTAGTCATTTCCAGTGCTGTTATCTTATACCATGGTATTGATCGTTATCTGTTATCAGTAGTCATTTCCAATGCTGTTATCTTTTACCATGGTATTGACCATTATCTGTTATCAGTAGTCATTTCCAGTGCTGTTATCTTATACCATGGTATTGATCGTTATCTGTTATTAGTAGTCATTTCCAGTGCTGTTATCGTATACCATGGTATTGATCGTTATCTGTTATTAGTAGTCATTTCCAGTGCTGTTATCTTATTCCATGGTATTGACCGTTATCTGTTATCAGTAGTCATTTCCAGTGCTGTTATCTTATACCATGGTATTGATCGTTATCTGTTATCAGTAGTCATTTCCAGTGCTGTTATCTTATACCATGGTATTGATCGTTATCTGTTATCAGTAGTCATTTCCAGTGCTGTTATCTTATACCATGGTATTGACCATTATCTGTTATCAGTAGTCATTTCCAGTGCTGTTATCTTATACCATACATAGCTCTCAACCTTCCATGTCCAAAATGAGGAACACTAGCCCTCATAATGTGAAACAAATGGGCAAAATGTGGAACATATACTAATGGCTTACTAACAACTTCAACTAGGAAGGTCATAGGATGGTTAAAATATGCTGGTTTTACTTATAAAGATGATCTTTTAATGAATTAATATGATCCATTTCTATTTACAATGGATTTCACTTAAAAATTAGTAATACTGAATGTGTGACATAGTCTTTCAATGTGGAACTTTGAGGGAACATCGAGGAACATGAACTTTTTAAGACCCCAAATGAGGTACGTTCCTCAAAATGAGGTACACTTGAGAGGTATGATACCATAGTATTGATCGTTATCTGTTATCAGTAGTCATTTCCAGTGCTGTTATCTTATACCATGGTATTGATCGTTATCTGTTATTAGTAGTCATTTCCACTACTGCTGTCATGAAATTCAATTTCCAAATGACAGAAATTCAGCAATCAGTCATTGCTATCATAACATGCACATCATATATATAAATTCATTTAATGTGGCCATTAACTTGTTAATTTGACATATGTTGAAGTCATTCATCTCTATGAACTGTAGCAGTATGCAAAAATGTCCCTAGATGTATTGCTGAATTTTATTTTTTTTCAACTATCATGAAATGCACAGCAAAGTCTCATGAACTCACATCAGACTGACCAAAAGGGGTAAAGGAAATTGTATTCTGCCTGACCTTGTTTCTATCCTGTGCGACCATATAATTTGCTATTTTTGTTTTACTCAACCAAAGCTTGATTTCTGCCACCCACTGAACTAATGTCAAATACTATTTAATTGCAGGCCTTGTTCCTCTCAGTTTGTCTGGGTCCCCCCTTTACCAAAAATAAGTTTGGGGGAGTTTGAGGGGGTGGTGAAATGGACAATAAATTAGAATTAAAAGAATACACTTGCAAAATGTGGCTACGGCAGCCCATGCATCTGGAATAATTAAAATGGTTAGTATTAAACCTGTTTCAAAGCAGAAACAACTACGTTTGATATGATATGATATATATATATATATATATATATATATATATATATATATATATATATATATATATCAACTATATATTTTAGCCTGTGTTATTTTAATTTAAGTTTAATTGACTGACGTTGATTTTTGGATGGCTGAGCTATGTCTTCTGATTTTAGTAAATTGTACTTAATTAAGTTCCTTATTTCCTATTTTGTTTCACACTGAGGAAGGATTCAGTATCTGAAAGCTGTGTTTTTAATAAAGAGTTTTGGTGTTGCTAAGCTGCTTTTTTTTTTATTACTTCTGCACATTAGTGGAATTAGCTTCATTACGGTTTTATCCTTTTTTTTTTTTTTTTGGTTTGGGCCAAAAATAAGTTTCACATATGTCATAAGTGTAACCATGAGAACATAATTTTCATCATGGCTGAAGTTATCCTTCATAGGTTCACAGGAGCTTCACAGTTTCAGAATCTGCAGTGCTTCTCAGCTGTCCCAAGTTGCCATGGGAATGCACAAATCCACCTAGACTAACCAACATCAAAATGTGGTTAAAAACACAAAATGAAGTCCTCTGAATGTCAACTTTGCGACAATCTGAAGTGCAATCCCTGCCCATCCAATGTTATATGTCACACCTAAGCACCTCAACAAATCACAAGTTCCTAACATGCAAAAATAACACACATAATGACATCCCCCCACCGCCAAAAAAAAGTTTGCTGTATTACATGTGACATACTGGTGTTATGATAAAAAATAAATACATTTTTACCAATTATCATTAGCAAGAGCAAATTTTAATCATATATTTCCATTTTAATCAAGCATAGAAGGGAAAGGTAAATGGTTTCCTTTAAGAAAAAGAAATGCATGTGACAAAGCAGTTTTGGTTACACCAAACTTGCCAGTAATATCCATAGTTGCTGTGATGGCCCTGCTAGTAAACAGGGTTTAGCAAAGGTGATGTCAAACTCCACAGGGAGGGGTTCTAACCCCGATTAAACGATCCCTGTGTACATGCCTCATTGTTGCTCTGGCACATCAAATGATGGAATCACATTTAAAGGCATGAGGCTACTCTCCAAGTTAATCCAGCAAGAAAACGCTCATCATGCTTTACTTTCTCAATGATTCTTATCAGGAAATGACTTAGGCATGCACTCACCATACTACATGGAAAAAAATAGATATTTGGCAGGAGTTAGATGGCCACCTGTCAACCCTGACAGATATAACCTGCTCTAGCCAGCAGTGTGATCACCATTTTGAAAGATTTGCAGAAGCATAGGACTGACCAGCTGGCCAAGTGGGTAGACCAGGTAGTGGCAAAAAGGCCCGACTTCTGTAGCAAGTAAAATTTTCTTTTTTAATATTCACTATTTCATTGAGTCATAGTAACGATAAAAAAAGTTTACTAAGTTTGCATAACTAGAGGCATTTTCTGCAAAAAAAGATATGTGCACCTGAAAACAATGCTATTATTAAATGAAGAGGAAATCACAAGCATGTTTGTAATCATACATGCATCTTTTTAAAAATGATGTGTATGACTAATGTGTTAAGAGATTTTCATACTATATACAAATGTGACATGTATATTAAAATAATAATCTGTATATATAGCTCTGTAAATCATGCACTGGCTTACAAGAATTAGTATGTATTAATGGATTTATAAATAAAGAAAACACAATTACAATTACACATTAAAATGTATTACCATTGTATAAAATTACTTAATAATTCAATTTTGTGAAGCTAGTTTTGTACACGGCATAGTCATATAATAAAAACAGTTGATTTGCACAATTATTTCTTCAAAAGTATTTCTACCTGCACGTACATCCTGGCTGAAATCTCAAACACTGCGTCCTAGTTAGACTGGAGGTTAGGGGAGGAGAGTGCGTTTGCTGTGCCAAGTGAATGACCAGCACAAAATTTATTGAGAAATGAGAAATATTGCTTTACTTCTACATTACTTTCAAAATAGACATAGTTGTACAGCAAAGGAAATGCAAACTTCCATGAATTGCTACATTTCTGTACTTATGAATAAGTTATACCTGAACACAAAGTTACATGCACAACAAAGTACTTTGTAAACATTTCACACACATTTCATACATATATGTTTTTCTTGCATGACAGAAGATGTTGGCACAGTGTTATACAGATTCATTCACCTACACATATATATAAGAGAAAAGAAAAAAATTATTTATTCACTTGACAGGATATATATTCTGGCGGGACCTTTTCTTGCTGGAGGTGGAGATTTTGTGGCTGGTCTTTTTGGGATGGAAAGTAGATTTGTCTTGAATTACGATACTTTAAAACCTAACGGGGAAATCATTGCAGCCTTGAGCACAGCTACAGCACAGACCAGCAACCAGGAAGACAGCCAGTCTGGCATTGGGGATGTGCAGCTCGCAGAAACAGGACAGTTCAACTTTTCCTCAAAAGACTTAAAAATCCATCTGGAGTTAGAGACTTGAACTGAAGGCCAAACATTTGGAACTAGAATCATTAGAGAGATTGTGGCATTTGGAGACTGAAGAAAAGGAGAAGCAGTGTCGACACAACCTACGCCCACACATAGTAACACAAAACACACACCTACATTCGCAGAGGCTATCAATAAAAATCTGCCCGTACAACAGAGATCGCCAGAGCTGAAACACAAGCAACCACCACCCACCAACACTACCCAAATGACACATAGCCCACAAAATCAGTGCGCCACTCAACCTCAGCTCATAAGGCAAAACAACATATCCAACACACTAGTCATAGGTGTGAAGAAGCTGTTGCGAAAAAGAGTAAAAACCCCTGATTGCAGGAACTCCTGGTCAGCCTCAGTAAGAAGCTGAGATCCCTCATAAAATCTTCCAAAGTTAGTTATGAAAATAAAATTGCCACTGATTGTAAAGACAACCACAAAGCATTCTACAGCTATGTCAAAAATCTCAATGGTGACACTCAGGTCTGCTCTGAGCTACAGCACAATGGCACTAGATATACAGATCTAACTGATATTGCCAACATACTGGCAGATAGGTTCAGTGAAAACTTCACCCTCCTCTCACCCCCCAAAGGGCCCATCACTGCACCAGAAGAATGCAAAGCCCCTGTACTCACGACTGCACAAGTAAAGACCACACTCTCCAAAGCTAAGAACACAGCATCCATGGGACCTGACAACATCCCAGGCTGCGTTCTGCACAAACTACAGAATGGACTGGCATCCCACCTGAGTACCATGTTCAATCATAGCCTCACTTCAGGCTTTGTGCCTACTGAATGGCCCACAGCAATACTTATCCCACTCCACAAAGGGGGCACTACCACGGACCCCCGGAACTACCACCCCTTTAGCCTGATGAGCCTGATCTGCAAGGCCATGGAATGTATCATCTTGGAGCTTATAAACAAGGACATAGGTAACCTCCAAACTCTGGACCCCACTCAGTTTGGGTTTGTAAAAGGTAGGTCATGTCTCCTAAACCTGACTTGACTTCTTTGAGGCAGTCACCAGAGCCGTGGACAAGGCTAAGGTGGTACACACAGCCTATCTTGACCTCGCCAAGGCTTTCTACACCATCCCCCACTCTGGAATTATAGATAAACTCACTAGACTGGGAATAAATCCCTATGCCACAAGATGGGTGGCCAACTGGCTCACTGACAGTACCCACACAGTGAAAGTAGCCAACTGCAAATCCAACTTCAGACCAGTGACAAGTGGAGTACCACAGGGCTCAGTCCTGAGTCCTCTCCTGTTTGACATCTACCTCTCAGAAGTCCAAGCTAATACAGCAGGTCTTTGGCTAACAAAGTTCGCAGACGACTGCAATGTAGTGCCATAATAGAATCTCCTAATGATGTGGACATTCTACAAAGGGGTCTCACTGAGACTGATGCTTGGTATCAAAGCCATTGCCTCAAGCTCAATGCCAAGAAGTGCATTGTCATCCTCTTTGGGAAAAACACTGTACCCATGAACTACCACATAGGTGGTAGCCTACTAAACACCAAAAATGTGATAAGAAACCTTGGGACACAGGCGGACATTAGTCTCTCCTTTGAGAATCACATCACCACAGTAGTCAGGAAATCCTTCTACACAGCACACCTCATCATAAAGGGATTCACCTCCAGAAAAAAGAGGTCATTGTTCCTCTCTACTCATCCCTCATCAGACCCATTATAGAGTACAACGTCCCATATGGCATGTATCTTGCAAGACATCCACAACAACTGGAAAGGACACAGAAATACCTCACTAAGAGGATTACCAGCCTCAAACAGATGCCATATGCAGACCATCTTAAACTAATCCAGCTCTATTTATTCGCTTATTATCGACTCAGAGGCGAACTCTGCTTAACATACAAAGCCATGTCAAACCCAGATCTGTTGGACATGCTACATTTAAAGAAACCCCAATCCCTCTGAGCCACACACTGCAGGGACCTAAACCTTGCCACCACAATAAACAGAACATACTGGAGGGATAGATTCCTGTCCTAGAGACTTCCCATGCTCTGGAACAGACTACCCACTCATGTCAAACAAAGCTCCTCATTAGCCCTCTTTAAGAAAAATCTTGACAGTTGGATGGGAAATAGGAAATTCACCCTGGGGATCACTTCTATTGCTCTGCTAGGCAGGGGCACAGGAAAATAACTTTCTTGGGTAGCAAAAGCCAGGGAACTTTTTTGGCTAGGCTTATATAGGCCCAGGGCTGATAGCCTAGTACCTACCTATGAACCTATATATATGGGTACCTGTCAGAAGCTTGAGTTTTCAGAAACCCAAAATTGATATCGTTCAAACAATATGATCGAGTTTCCGAAAACTCAAAGCTTTTGAATGGAGATTGCGGTACACTCAGGATCTGGGAGTTTACCTTTTTTAGCAACTGTAGTGGGATGTCAGAGTTGCCATATATAATTTTCAGGGGGTATGGGGGGTGCTTTTCAAAGTTCAAGTTTTTGCAAACTCGATCATATCATCTTGACAATATGAATTTTGAGTTTTTTAAACTCAAGCTTCTGACATACACCCATATGTGTGTGTGTATAAATATATATATATATATATATATATATATATATATATATATATACATATATATATATATATATATATATATATATATATATATATATATATATATATATATATGGGATCCGTCAATATGTTTGAAGTTTCACTACTTCGAACCCCACCTCATCGAGTCCACTTGTTCGAAGTAATGAAACTTCGAACATTGACTTCGGCAGTCACACTAAGGCACATAATTGGAATATTCCCTTTTTCCCAATATAGTGCGATCTCAGAGTTGGTATATTTAAGTAGGGGGGTGTGGGGGGCACAGCTCCCCACATGGGGGGTGCAGGGGGGCTTGCCCCCCAGCAAAAACATGATTTAGTGTTTTTGGGGTAGCCCGGGGAACTAGACTTCAGTGAAAGTGCACTTTCATTTAAGTGGACTTTCGCTGAAGTGTAGGGTCTACTGCTCTATTTTGAAGAAGTGTATTTTCGATGTAAAGTAGTAGACCCATATATATATATATATATATATATATATATATATATATATATATATATATATATATATATATATATACATACATACATACATACAGAGAGAGAGATATTTATTTATATGTATGTATGTATACATGTATATAAATAATTATGTATACAGGTAAACAAGAATTGTCTTCTCTCTCTTGTAGTTACAGCTGATGAAGAGCATAATTGCTAGCAACAACAAAGAAGAGTAGAAAGGCTGATCAAATCTTCTAGCAAGTATAACTGAAATCCAAGAGAATTCTATTTTATTTGCATGCATTATGTTTAGGAGGGATAAAAAATTATTTGAAATAATTGTTACTGGGGAAAAAAAGGAGAAATATGTCTGTATATAGCTGCTGTACTCTTTTTACAACTATTTTCTGTATCGGTCATAAGCAAAATATTTGTATAGCTTTGCAGATGAAGGAAATGCAATTGAAAACATTACAGTTCAAGCTAATGTTACAAATATGTACATATAAATGGCATTATTCTGTTCTTAACTGATTACTTTTAATGATTATAAAGGGTATTTTAGTATTGCATTCAGTGTATTGTATGTACAGAACTTGAGAGATTCACACTCCCTTTCAAATACTCATGAGCACTCGCCACAATAATTCATCTCAAGTATGCATATGCTCTACTCAAATCATTCTTCCTAAGTACACAAGCACTTCCCACTGACTACATAAATTGTATGCATAAGCACACTCCATACAAAATTTTACTTCAGTAAAGATTTTACTGTAATATTTCAATAGTATATAAAATGTATTGTAAACATAATGTGCAGATTTATTGTACATTTCCTCTTTTGTCTCTCCCTGCCCCTATTTTCTTTTTTTTTTGTTTGTTTTCTTATTTTGATTATCCATTTATTTTTCCATTATTTATTTGTTTTACTGAGTCAAATCCCTCCAGAGCAGGCTGGACATGTAACGCCCAGGCTAAGGAATGCTCACCCTCTGCCTGTCCAGGGATGTCCTCACAGGGTCAGGGTGGAAACAACGGACCTGCAAGTACCCTAGGACATCAGCCAATCAAAGCCTCTCTTGAATGTTTTGAAGACATGCTCTCACAGATGGTGTTGACCACTGCACTAAAAGAGACCCCATGTTCTCAACATTGGGGTCTTCTACTGCAACACCATTTAGCAGTGGACATCTTCGAGGGTCTATGGACTGGGACTCTTGCTGGCACTTCCTCAGCCCTTCTTCCCTTATACTTTCTTCTACACCCATACAACTCTTGCATATTAAAAAAAAAATAGAAAGAAATAGGGGGGCATCTGTCCCTGACATAAACAAAGTGATCATCCTCTCCCACCTACTCCAGCGCAAACAGTCTTGATGTTTTTTCTTGTGTGTTCTCCTGTTTGTTTCTCTCACCCCTTTTTTCCAGTTTTTCCTATCTTCACCTTTCTATTCTTTAATTAAACCATCAGGGTGTCCTCAAAAGGATACCCCTAAATAAAATAGTATAACCCCCTTTTCTTTTTAAATAAATCACTTTTAATCTTTGTGCACTTCCAGCTTTCCTTAAGCATTATAAGTCTGACTGTACTTAGCCACGCTTGCCCAAATATTCAAAAAAAAAGTAATGTGAAGCCTTGGGCTTTTGTAAAGGAACTCACAGCTTCCTAATGCTGAACTTTAGCTTCCCTATTAAATAAGCGAATGTTCAATGTTTCGAACGTCGCTTTATCAACAGCTAAATGTCGAATAGTCCAAATCCCGAACAAGTGGAACAGCGATTTTTTTTTCCTAGGAAAAAAATCTCTGGTCCACCAAACAAAAAAAAAAGCCCAAATAAAAAATTAAGTAGAGGGATTCATCACCCCCCACCCCCGATGTGGGGGGCTGTGCTCCCCACACCCCCCGTACTTAAATATACCAACTCTGAGATCACACCACAGTGGAAGAAATGACAAAGTCCCAAAAACGGCCCAGTGATTTTTTTTTCCCTAGGAAAAAAAATTGCTGTTCCATTTGTTCTGGATTTGGCCTTTTCGACATTTAGCTGTCGACAAAGTGACATTCGAAACATTAAATGTCTGCTTAAATAATAGGGAATCTGAACTTTACACAACTTACTCTTTGGTGAGAAATTGGCTTGTTTTAAAAAAAAAAAAACATTTTCATTGCAAATGATTTTTGCTGACCTTATTTGCATATCTGTGTAGGAACACTACTCACAGATAACAGTAAGTCATTTGCGAAGTCCCAGACTATGAATGTTGGCCATAATCAGAGTCATGTCTTGTATTTCATGGGGAGAGTTGTCTTGCATGATGTATTAGCAGTTTATAAAATGTAAAACTATAAAGCATTTCAGAGACACAGATGTCAATCTCTTGCTTTCAGAATCAGGGACAAAGCCAGTAATTATTAGGGACAAAAGCCCTAAAACAGGAGTATATCTAAAATATTATCACTTTTGACTTAGCAGGCTTGCAAAATAAGAAAACATGACTTGCATTTTTCTGAAGAAAAAGAAGTATCCAAATATAATGAATTCCATTTATGGGTATTGTAATTCATCTTCTTTTCACACACAATCACCAATATTAGGAAGACAAAACAAAATTTTATGGCAAGATCAGCCCATGTCAGAGGTAAGCATTTAAAGATTTTGGCTTAATTACTAGTGCTGTTTTGGCTGTCATTTTAGTCAGCATGAAATGTGTCAGAGCTTTCAAAGCTGCCAGTGGGTTTCCAATGCAGTTCTCTGCTGGCTGTCATATCTGTGTGGCAGTATGAACAGTGTGGTTCATATGGAAGAACATTATTATATTGTTATTGTAATATTCTTTATAAACTGTGCTACTAGGGAGCGTCATACTGCCACACAGTCAGCAGCCATTTGAGAACTGCACCTGTTACAGCTCTTTAACATAAATATATAATGCAAAGTAAATAGAAAAGCAGTCGCTATTAAAGATAAGATTAACAAATAAGAAAGAAAAGCCAGAACATTCAGAATGTGCAACAAAATAGTATAATATAAGTACTATAGCTAGAGATAGTTTTAAAATTGACTAATAGGACTTTGCAGAATAATGGTGAATATAATGAGTCTTGTAAGAGGGCAGGCAGTAATAATTAGGAGTTATACATTTCCATACATTGTACTTCAGGTTTGCTGTTGATGTATTGAATTCAAACAGTTCTGAACTCCATACTCTTCATCAGAGAACTGCCAAAGGGTATTTAGCATCAACCTGTAATAACACAGGAAAAGACTGATAGGATCAATGTTATTATTTCCTCTAAAAACAGCAGCCACTATATTGTACAGTCATATCTGGAAGGTGAATCTAGGTGACTGTTTAACTAGCACCTTTAGCTTTTTCATCTTTCTGTGTTAAAGCTAAAATTGTATACAAATAAAAGTAATACTGCAATGAGAAAATGAATGAAGTATTCTAAACATAATTCATAATTTGACACATTTAAACAGAGCCATTATCATTCATGGTTTATTTAGCTAAAACCGATCATTTTGCCTCAAAAGGTTTGGCACATAGAATTACAAATCTGTTTAAATGCCTTATAAACCAACACAAACTAAAGGAGTTAGAAGTAATAATGTTTCCATTCATTATTTGTTTTGCTGAAATTCTAAAAACAAACAAATTTTTAATGGCAAACTAAATTGTTCCCCTTTCAATATTGATTTTGTAAATCATAATATGTGACACGACAATCTGAAAAAAATGTAGGAATACTTTCTTGTTGGACTAGTATAAATCTTAGATTTGCAAGTGGGGCAGGAGAATTCAAGATTTACCCAAAGCTGCACTAAAAGAAGTCAGTTTACAGATAATGCTACACATTTGTTAACCACTTTAATTACCTGGATTCATCTCTTATTTATCTTTTATAGTATTTTACTTTATTTGAATTTGTTAACTGGGTAGGTGAGCTAGTCCAAGCATCCTTTCAGACCATAAGAAAAGTATAATAACAGTGAGTTTAATGAAAGGTTCACAATTTCAAATGAAACAAAATGTAAAGGACTGAAGAGAAAAGTGTATGGATTTGATGAATACAATAGTTAATGTATCCCACTTTCACAAACATTGTAATTGGAAATTTTACAGTGATACAGCAAATGACTGAACATTTCAAACATGCTATCAGAAAGAAAAAACTTGGTTAAAATACTAAGGTGATAAGGCAGACTAATGTACATAACTAGAAGAAAGAAAAAGATGTTTTCTTCTTATATGTTTTATATATATATATATATATATATATATATATATATATATATATACATACACACACTATGCAAATGGTTATTGTTGGTTGATAATTGGTCAAGTATTTTAAGAAGCTTGAATTTTTAGGTGAAAAACATTTTCATGATTTTGCAATAAGGAAAAGACTAGCCTTATTTAGATAAATAACTTTAATTGAGACAGTGTTAGAAACATACCATTGTACCTCATTTAGCCTTGCTGCTTCACAATTTGTTCTCCAGATGGGTTTTTCTCATGCGTGTCTTCTTTGTGGAGTCTGCATGTTTCCTGTGTCCATATGGGTTTTTAGTTGTCTCTACTTCTACACCCAAAGACATCCCAAAACATGACTTGATGATCCTCCTATATTGCCCATAGTTGTGTTTGCTGTATGCATGTGCATGTGTTTTGAAATAGACTGGCTTCATATCCAGTGCTGATTCTCTGCCTTATACCTTTAATTTATCACAGTAGGAATTGACTGTGGCTCATTACTGGCTCATGGAACATGTTGTTGTCCTTGACTTCGTCTTACTCTCAGCAGGAAAAATGACAAAAGAAGGAGTACTTTATTAATCATGGTCCAACAAAAGAATGGCTCACTGATAAATCTGTGGCCCACACTGAGGGCCAGTGTTAAAGTGCAAGTCACATACTCTGAAGTGCTGTAGTCTCTGAATTGATTAATATTAGCTGTGGATACCTTCTGTATGAGGGTGGGTGGGGGTTTCATCCTCCTAAAAAAAATAAAAAATAAAAAATACAGATTTCAACTGTTTATCTGAAATCAGTCTTGCTAAGACTACCTTCAGAGAGTTTGCTTTATTTGTTTCTACATTCAGCACTGCAAAAGCAACCTACTGTGAAATAATATACTGCTATAAAAATAAATATACTGGAATTTTCCTTTATATTTAATACTAAGATGTAAATATTTGCTTCTGTAAGTGTCCCTTAGTACTGCAGTTTAGTGGATCCATTCTGTAATGTTGTTGTAGCCAAGAATCATTTATATGCATATAAAAATTGCCATTCATATACCATTTATACCAGCAAGAAGCTATGTTCCTCTGAGAAATCTGAAAAACTGAGCAGCCTGAAGGGGGCGATAGTTATAAATTCCATTTTCACCATTTCATCCACACAAATCTATAAAGTGAAGGGTCAAGTGAACACAGCAGAGTTTATTTTGTTACTGCTAACATGTTCCTCACATGCTTCATCTTTCTTGGTTTCAAATTGTTTCCTTTTTTGTGTTGACCTAACCATATATTACATATCCGTCCCCGATATTTGATCAAGGTTTGTTGCAAATGAACAATCTGTATATCTTATACTCTTTAGCCAGGGAAATCCTAAACAATTTATTAGCATCTTTTAACTACCATAAAATTGGGACATTAAGCTATGCACTTGTGGAGGTATATGTTTAATAAGTCTCCGGTAAAATACAGCACTATTATTATATTAATTCCATAATACAACTGATTAAATATATTTATTTACATATACAAAAGAAATATAAACCAGCTGGGAAATTCAAGACAGCCTGGAGTCTGGATTTGTGTAGTGGAAGCAACATAACAGAAGCAGTTAAAAGCTTTATTAATTTTTTTTCACTCAAGGGCATGAACAGCCACATTAAAACTTTAATCCTTTGGAAAGTTAAGCTCCGTGACTTCAGTCATGCATTTCATATTTTAATCAGTGATTACATTAAGAACACTTCAGTAGTACTTAGACTTATAATAATTATGAACTGCCTATAAGGGAATATTTCGCTTACAATCTGCTTCGTTTCTTGCTTGTTTTTCCAGGGGGGAGGGGGCAGGTTATACTTTGTGGACAGCTCTCTGATTTTACACAGAATGGCAGTTTGCTTGCATTGTATGAAGTCATATTTTTTTTAACCATGTCATATGCATATAAATGGTGTGGTAGCTCTTGGCAACTCTTTATTAATAAATTTAATCTACCAAAACTACCAATAATTAATAATATTATTCTATACTGCACAAAAGACACTCCGATTTTCTTTATCAGATGTTTCTTTTATAGTTTCCAACTTTCATTCCAAGGTCATATAAATGATTATGTAAGGCATTCAGAAAAAAAGCATAATGTGACTGTCAAACAGTAAACATCATGATGAATTTAGTGTGATGCAACTCGATGGATGGTAGGTACACAGGAGTGTCAGCATAGTGTGGACAGGTCAGGGTCAGTCCTTTATAATGCATTCTTACAGTTGAAATGGCGCTAACCACTCCATTGGACTGACTAGGTAAATTTAGAACAGAGAGAAAGACTGATGGGAAAGGCAGTGACACATAAGGAAGGGATTCACTTGACAGTACATACTGAAATAGTGTGGGCAAGTAGTGACTGTGAGGACCAAAAACAAACATGGGATGTAAATGATATTTAAGGATGCAGTACACCCTGATGAGGGATAAGGAGGGGTAATGAAGGCCTGCCAAACGGCTTCAGAGGGGAACCCACTACAATTTTGTCACCTTTGTGGCTGACATTGTGGGCAGCATCTGCCTCAGCTAGTCTGATGGTCAGACTAACTTTTTGTGTTACTCTGTAAGCCACATGAGGCAGTACTCCAGGGTACTGGTGAAAGCATTCAGCCACTGATCCAACCCCATTCTCATAAGCCAGTATACTTTCTGCCAAGTGACATAGGAGGGCCCCTCATTGCCACTTTCACATGAGGAATCTTTACCCAGAGAAGTAGTCATCTATACTTGCACCCAGGGCCACTCATTGATCATTTAACTTTTAACTCCCTTTTAACTCCAGCAAATTGCTTGTTACATTTGTTGCAGGATAAATTGCTGCAGTTTATGTCACATATGGAACACTAAGCATGTCAGTTTTGATCACAAATGCAATATTGGCATTCATATAATGGCAATCATTCAGGATCTGCCAATCACTCCCCATAACAATTTGCATCCAGGGCAGCTGTCCCCTTCAGCCTACCCAAGATACACTACTGCCTTCACCCCTGATGCTGAAAGTTGTCCATGGAGACTACTAGAAAACCCTCCAGGTTGTCTTTCACATGATGTTAGTGTATACAAGGATAACTCTCAAGACTGTTATGAGATCCAGCATTAGGCAAAGTGGCCAGTGCAAACTGAGGTGGTTGCATGTACCGTGAAACACCTGTCAAGAAAAAGTAAACAGACTGAGAAAAGCAAAACAACAACAACAATGGAAAAGGGAAAAAAGTGAAAAGGGACAGAAATACAATTGATTACATATTTGTTGTACAGTCTGTAAAAATTTTACATTACTGCCAGCCATACACTATACTTACTTTTGTCAGAGAGTACGTACAGCCATCTCCGGCAGGCAGTTCTGTCTTTTTCAATCTTTTGTTATACTGGAGTACATAAAATAACTGGTTTGAGAAAAGCATATCTATGGCAGCAGAAAGCAATTACATCTACAGGTGCTAGGTCTACCATGCAGTGCCAATACAAGAACGGAATGCTTACAATAAAATGGTGGCTGTCCCTTCCAAATCTCTTCTTTCATACTGGCCGAGAACACGTGGGATACACTTCCTTAGATTACCACTTTTATGCATAAATTATTTGCCAGAGTGAGTGGTGCCAGCCACATGCTAATGTCAGGCAATTGCTTTATAATGGCAGCCACAGATTCTGCAATTAGATGCTCCAAATAATCCTTGTGCAAAAACAGGTGAAGAAAGACTTTTATAGCTCTACTGCACCAGGTGCAAGCCCTGCAAGGGTCCTTATGTGTATAGACTATATTCACTAACCAGGTCACTTATTTGAGAAAAATGATAGACAGGTGTTATGGCTGTATGTGTCAGACATTATGTGATGTTTATTAATGGACAGCCAGGGAGCATTTTGCACATTAATAGCTAAGTGTTACACATGGTCAGTAGTGAATTGCAAACTGACATTAACACAACCATGCACTGCACGTGTGTTTATTCAATGTTATCTCTCATGCCCTGAATGAGCAGGCATGTACCCCATAGTGTGGATAAGGTCTGGTAATGCATAGTGCTATAGGTATAATTCAGAAATTCTCACATTAAAGCCCCTCACTAACATAATTACCATGGTATTGGGCATGTTTTTGTGCTAAATTCTGCTGAAGATGTATTATAATAATCAATGTAGAGAATCTGAATTTAATGGGTATCAGAGTATACTGCCATACATGCAAACTGACCATAGACAGGACAACTACCAATGGATCCCAAGAGTGCAGTAACCACAAAAGGATACATGTAAACAACAATCTGACTGAGCAGCAGAGTGTGTGGTGTGATGCTGCACAGGACATGACAGGGCACTGACAAGTTTAACTTGACAGAGTGCAGGAGACAAGCAGGACAGACTGCAGTCATGTTGGGGGCTCAGCTTGACAGGGATCAAGAATAGTGTTCAGGTTCTGTAACTGCCCTGTTGAGTAGGTGTCACAGCACTTTGCCATTTGCACATGGACAGAATTACATGTTACAATGGATATTGGGCCTCTAGTAAAGCAAATAAATACCACCAACACAGAGGTGCCTCACATAAATCAGGGAATTCATGGTATATTACAACAGATAAATTGAGAGTACCCTTCTGTCTTGTGGTGGTTTAGATGTGGGAGAAGAGTTTGGAACAACTGCCTGGGTATCTCTGTGGGATACACCATGTAAATATGTGCTATGCCTGTGGGACAGTGACTGCATCTGTGAATTGTGAGTGTGTTAAAGGATGAAAGTATTACATGACTGAATACCAGAATTATGCAAGTGGCACATACCATCCCAGAGACAATTTTACTATCAATACTTTGTATGGCTGCTTCATTTTCTGGATGTTAACACTCCCAACAAGATGGCTGATGCTCTTTTGCTTCCTCCACATGCAGACTGAACCAGACACCCCAGTCAGGGCCCTGCAGTTAAAGCCATCTCACTTCCCTGTATCTCTGCTATGAGAAACACCTACCCATTCCAGCATATGGAATCGAGAATGACAACATTCTACTGAAATACCCAAATCTGAGGTAACAGTGGACTTCCATTACACACAGCTGATATGGTATACCATCCATTGGATAGGATACCTCCAGTCCTGACATTGCAGGATAACATGATACATCTATCCAACATTCAGCCCAAGGAAGTTCCACTCCATTAGTAGAAGATGTAATCCCAGACTCACCCCAGGTTTCTAGCTATATACTATACTACTACAAGTACCACACATGACCCTTTCACCCACATTATCATTGCTTTTACCTGTCACTGTTTTAAACCCCTACTTGTACAAATGATGATGATGACACTCTCCTGCAACCCCCTTTGGCTTGTGTGTATGTACGGTAATGTCTGACACACAATTTGGCCCGTGAGTGCAATGCAATGCATAGCCTGGGTGTGTTAAGGCATGCATCAGTGTTGTTCTGTGTTTCTGTTTCATGGCCCACAGTTGCTGAGCAGGCACAGCCTCTTTGCCAGTGTTGTGGGTTTACCTGCTTGCCTTTGCCCTGCATCTGCCATGTACAGTACCTTTGACAATTCATCAGTTGACTCCTTCTCTGCTGCTGTCAAAGGTATGTCAAGCAGCACTTCAGTGTCCCCAAAACTGTAACTGTTTTTGTAGTAATGTACAGCATAGCAAGGTGAAAACCACAAATATTATCATGTAGGTCTTTGAGTTAAGGTTGTGAGTTAATAAACACGGGAGTTAATTACATGCTTTATTTATTTATTTATTTTATTTATTTTACATTTGTTTAAATACAGAAATTAATTTACATAATGAAAATACAATTTTGTAAAAGGTACATAAGCAAAAAATAATACAAACAAAACAATTTAACAATAATGAAAAATGGAGGAAATAGAAAAATAGAATTAAAAGAGGTCAACATACAGGAGGAGATAGAAAATGTAGGATCTGGAGATAAGAGAAAAGAGAGAACAATTAGTGAGCAACATGAAGAAAGGCAGGGGATAAAGGATTTAGTCTGGTTTAGTACAAGGACATAGCCAATGAGTGTTAAAGTATTGTTTAAGGTTATGCTTTATCCTGTAGATTTGTATTACAAATAGTGTGACTCACAGCAAGTCACTTGTCCAAAGTAATACTTTTGTTACTACTCTAAGGATGAAGTTGTTAACAGCAAGTTTTGCCCAGTTAACTAAATAGCAAACAAACAATCAAGCAATTAATTAAATAGTCATACACAGAATATACAACATAAGTTTAATAGCATATTTACAAAACCTTTTAATACAGCTATGGGTCATACAAAATTGCCTCATCGGTGACTTCATTGTGTCTTTTTCACAAAGCATTTGGACTGCATGAACAAAGAAACTATCATTTTTTACTATCTGATACCTATTTAGCCCTTGGGTAGCCACGGCCTATGCTACCAGTAGAGGTAAGGCAGATAAATAATGCTGGATTAGATACCAGTCTGTTACATGAAACACAAACACACACACACACACACACACACACACACACACACACACACACACACACACACACACACACACACACACACACACATAGGTTCCTAAGTTCGTATGAGATTACTAGGCTAATGGCTTAAGAGCCCTTACCAGCCAAAACAATATAACCTGAGTTTACCCAATATGTGGCCCCTAGGGGCAAGAAGATGGCATAGGTTTGTACATATGCCTTTAGTATTTTGCATATTGCCCCTGTCCATAACAGATATACTCACTAGGCCAGGTGTGAATTTGTGATTCCCACCCATTGATCTAAATTTTTTTTGAAGAAGGTTAAGGAAAGGCCTGTTTAACATGAAGAAAGCATGTTACAAAAATGGGTAATCTGTGTGACACATATCTGTCTGTCAAGTATGTTTTGTTTGAGTCAATGACTAGCTTTTTATCCCTAGATCAGGTGACCCTAGGGCTGTTTGTCTTGCTGATGTGTAGCTGCTCCATCAGGCCAGATTTGTGAATTCTTTGTAGGTTAGGCATAAGTAACCCCTTAAAAGTCAGTAGGAGACAGAGTAAAGGAATAGGGCTTTTAATCTATCCATATAGGCTGCACACACTTGCACATTTATTTATTTATTTATTATTTATTTCAGTTTGATAGCCGGGGAGGTCCACTGGGCTCAGGAGCCTGTTTTCAGTGGAGACCCGGGGAGAAAATCTCCACATTACATAGTAAAGTTAAAAAAAACAGGTAAAATTAAAATTAAGATTCAAAGATATGGGTACATTAAGATAGAACAGAAAACATTAGGTTTTATGAATACAGGTAAAACTGTGATACAGAGACAGTATGAGGTACAATGGTTACATAGCATATGAGTCATATATTAGCATGGTAGGTTAATAAGGTTATATAGAATTTGAGTCTTGTTAAGGCAGAGTGGAAGACCAGAGACAGTATGAGGTACAATGGTTACATAGCATATGGGTCATAGATTAACATGGCTGATTAATAAGGTTATATAGAATTTGAGTCTTGTTGGGGCAGAGTGGAAGACCAACCGTAAATGTTAGGGAGGGGGATAAAAGGGAGTGCAAACTATTTACAATATTTGCATTATATACACAAGGCAGCAGTAAGAGATAAGTAGAATCATGGAACAGAGTTGTTGGAAGAAGGAGTAGTATGGAATACAATTAGTGTAGAGAGTAGAAGGCTAGGTGGGGAAAGTGCAGTTGCACTTCCTATTACAGAACAAGTGGGGATGGAGTAGGGTTTTGAAGTTGTTAGGGTTTTCAGTCATTCGTAAAGATGGAGGTAGAGAATTCCATTTTTTGGCTAAGGAAAAGGATAGGAGGTGCTGCCCAGCCGGACGCTTTGGTGTGTGGACACTGAGTAGGTTTAGGTGAGCAGATCTAAGTGACCTGTTAGGGGTGTAAAGTTGAAGGATGTTGGATAGTGCAGGACATTTGGAGGGGTTAAATAATAGCCTATGGGCAGTGTTAAGTTGGAGGTAGTCTAGAAGGTTGGAGAGTTCTAGCCAGTTTAGTGAATAGAGGGCAGAGCAATGGTGGGAGGTGTGTTTGGCTTTGATGGCGAATTTAGAAATTTTATTATAACAACTTTCCATTTATGAGGAAAGGGAGGCAGATAAGTTAGTTAATAGAGGGGCGCCATACAGTAGTGAGGGAAGAAGATAAGTAGTGGCGAGGGTTTGTCTAGAAGAAGGAGAGAGATGGTGAATGTTTCTATATAGCAGGCCACATTTTTGATGTGTCTTCTTGATATTGAGTTGAACATGGGTGTCAAATGTTAGGTTTTCATCAATAGTGACCCCAAGTAGTTTGGCATAGGGAACCATTTCTATAGTTGAATTGCTATGGCTTCTAATTTGGAATGAGATTTTGTTGAGAGGAAAGGATTTTGAGGGGGGAAGAGAAGTATTTTGGATTTGTTAGCATTTAGAGAAAGGTGGTTTTGGAGCATCCAGTTCTCAGTGGTGGAGAAAGCTGTTTGTGTGTATGATAGAAGTTCTGGGAGGTTGGTGGCACAACAGGTTAAAGTGGAGTCATCGGCGTATTGTACAATTTGACATATACTACATGTATGAACATGAACATGCGCACACACACACACACACACACACACACACACACACACACACACACACACACACACACACACACACATTAATGTGCACATGCCCATGCACAATTCTTAAGGAGTGCAGATTAACTTATAGCATGTCTTTAGGATATGGAATGAATCTGGGTCACCTGTTGAAAATACATGTAGATTATATGAGGCAGACATGTATACTGCACTGAAGAATGCCCCCCACAGGAAAAAAATAGCTAACTAAGAGCTATGAGGCAGCAACAACACAAACACCACTGCACCACTATACCACCCACCATTAACACATATAATGAATAACTCACGTGTAAACCAGTGTACCACAGCTGCTGAGGCTCATATTGAATTACCTGTAATGTGGCCAGGATCCTGGGTCAGCCTATTCACTTTGATCATAATTTGAAACTGTTTTGTACAGAATCTTGAGATCAGGTACATTGGCAAGCTTTTAAGAACACTCTGTACATTTCTATATGCAGATCAATCAGACAGTTGATGGATATGTGACAAGACTCCTCAACCTCTAAGTGTAAGAATTCTGGACAAAGCTAAAAATACCAGGGATACAAAGCCACACAATCATAAAGCCTGAAACTCAAATGTCTATTATAATTTAATGACTGCAATCCTCAATGACTTTCCAGCCAACTGCAAATTTTATG